>NC_090982.1:66139782-66439782 GCF_040807025.1 Struthio camelus | reverse complement strand
TGGTGTGATATACTACTTATGCTGTAAAGATATCGCTTTTAATATTTTTACTGTGTATTTTGTTTTAGGTATAATTTTTGTCTGTGCAGCTAGTCTAAAAATTAACCACAGATCTAATCCAAGGCCCATTAATATCTATGAAAAAACTTTGTTAGATTTTTGTATCACCTGGTTCCACTGTGTAATCTTATATCCTTTGTTAAAAATAAAGGATATATTCCTTTCTTAAATGATTTTTCTAGCCTTTCCAGCCTTTCTCAAAGCATCACAGTCACAAGATACGTGCCATCACAGTAAATATAATTTCATGCCCAGCATTCTTGTTTCCTCTTTAGTAACAAAATATCTATGTTTAAATTGAAGAGAATCTCTTAATGTCTGAAAATCTTTACAGCACAGAATTAACTCAGGACATCCCCAAAACACTTTTTTTTGAGTTTTAAGAGATATTTATTACCTGTTCTTGCATTCTGCATACCATTGTGTTATTGCTTATAGTAATTAGATCACCGTTTTAGTGCTGAATAATACATGATTTTGAACTGGAAATTGTGTGATTTTGACACTAGTGTTGTGTAAAGCTGTTGAGGATAGAGACCCACCTAACCAAAAATGGTTTAAAGCAAGCGATAATTCTGCAGAAATCTGTTGGTTCTGGTAAGTGCGGTCGTGGGGAGTGGGGGAACAGTTGTTTCCAAAACTGATATACTGTTCTTCAGTCAAAACACTGTTTAAAACCAATGATGTAGCAGAAGTGTGTTATCAGTCCAGCCCTGATATAAGCACTTGTGCCAAGGTTCAAGATCAATTTGTGAAGTAGCTAGATTGTTGTTGTTGTTGTTATTTGAAAACTATTTTAGAATGTCAGTATTCCAAGGATATTACTAAGAAGTATTGGCTTTAATACCAGCTGTGTCCTGCTGACATACGTTGTGCAGGGTAAGCTGGAGACATTTAAACATTTGAGTCTAGTTTTTCCTGTAAACAGTGACACAGAAGTGAAACAATCGTTTTGAAGTCTTTCAGTAGTTTTCAAATAATGTCTATGTACAGTTGCTTTCTAATAGAGATAAAAATTAATTCTTCCAAGTCTTTTTGTAATATAAAATATTTATCTGCCTGTGAAACAGGATGTTGAGGCAGAAAACACAGGAACACCAAAAATAAACAAGCAAATCCAGTATCTTTAAGGTCATATTAAGATTCCGAACACACATTAGTTGTTTGATTTCACACTGCTTTTCAGTAGTTTTTAAAAAGAGATATAGATGTATAGGGAATTCAGTGCTAAATGTTAAATTTCCCAGGTAACGTACTGATAACTGAAAGTAAGTCGTGACGTGAGATCACAAACCTGTGTCAAGTATTATTCAGGTCATTGTCCTGGATATAATTTTGGAGCTTCTGTGCCATATGAGGATAGAAATAGGGTGATTCATTTCACAGAGCTGGCCGCTTAGTAGAAGACTTGGAAGGCGTCTCTACTCATAAGTGGAAACTGTGCTTTTAAAATATACTGTTGGTGTAAAGTCAGAAAGCATAAGATACTTGTGCTGTGATGTATTTTACTTGAAAGAAAATCTTCTGGCAGTATCATTTAGTATTGCTCATAGTATAGCCTTAAATATAACTAGTGATCTTTTAAAGCATTTATTGTCATAGCAGTAGGAGCTATACAAACATACAAGGACATACGGTCTTTGAAGAGCTTACGCTCCAGGGGTTAACCAAGCAGACTAATAGCGAGGAGTAGGAAGAAGGGAGAGAAGGTGTTCAACGTGCAATGAAGTCAGCGAGTATAAATGCAGGTTCCTGTAAGTAGTTGTGTATAGAGCTGTTTATGCTGTATAGAATAGAAGCACAATAGAAGTACAATGATTTGTCTGGACTGCATTCAATAGCCAATTTTTCAAAAGTTATTTTTCAGACTGGAATTATCCAGAATTAAAAAGACCCTGCAGGCCTCCTTATGTCAGATATAAGCACTTGAACAGGTAAAAGGGACCCTAGTCTCATTCAGCAACAGAAGTATGTGTAGTAAACTTGATGCATCCTTCTCATATCATGATTATTATACATGCAGAAATCAACTGGACTTTATCTGTGCTTGTTGACGTGATTAGGAATTCACGCTGAAGTTTGTCTGTCATTCATGTTTGGATTGAGCTATCTAAAATGGAAATCCCAGAGACTGGAGTTTTGGTAGTTTGTTTTTAATGCACTCACAAATGCACACAATCTACAGGAAATATCTCTAAGAAAAAAGAGAAGGGAAGAGAGGGAACACAGGGAGAACATAGATATATGTCTATGTAGGTATAAGGTATATGCCTTACTTGAACAGGCTAAAATTCTTTAGTATACAAAAGTAAAAGACTGATCCTATAGCATCAGAACTGAATGGCGATGATAAGTGAACATCCTACAACAAATTTCTGTCCCTTTTTACTAGGCAACAGATTTAAAGCAACCAAAAGGAATTATTTTTTTAATACAGCATGTAATTAAACTGTTGAATTCATGACTGCAGGCTCTTTTGAAGCCCATTAATCTAGTTGTTTTTTTCAATCAATTTAGATAATTCAAGGAGGAGGAATATATTGATGTTTCTAAAATACAATCATTCAGCTGCACCTTCCGGCTCATGAGGATTTTAGTATTGAGTGTGGAAAGTTTGAAAATGTATCCTAAGGGAAGTATTTCCGCTGATTCCCTACTGTCCAAGGTTGGAGACAGAATAATGGATATAGTAGGCTCCTGGTCTCACCTTGTTCAGCAGTTCTTAAATGGTGATGCAAGAAGAAAAATCAGATAAATTAGTGGCTGAAGGTAATCTTTTTTAGATTTGAAGAAAAGAAAATTACTGTTTACCAGGAAAATTGATAATCTTATTTCATGCATCAGCTACAGCAGTATCCCCTTGTTTATTGAATCCTTGTTATTCCTGATTAAAAAGCTGTTCTAGTAATTATTTTAGTTCATAAACATCCTGAAAAAATACATTGTAAAGATTATGCAGTTTGACTTTCCTAGCCCATCATTTTTTATTTGAAATGAAGAATTTTGAAAGCAGTCAGCAACTTCTAACCCTGTAGTACAGAGAGGAATTCCTGTTTAGCAGAAATTTGCTGCTATTGTCCCAGTTAAGCACCTGTTATTGCTGCACATCAAAACTGAATTAGTTCTGCTTTCAAGAAATCAGGATGAATGTGCTTCTCTTTGTAAGCCTATCCTCATGTATTTTGTTGTAATTAATTAGGACATTAATCATTCACAGGTCCCATCATCTCCAGATCTCAAAAGACAAAAACCTCCTAAGGTAGCATTTAATAGTAATGTTTAATCAAGATTTAGTCACTGAGATTTTTGTTGAGATTCCTAATGATCGGTCTACTTATCTGCAATATATCCCATGAAAAGTAGAACCTTAAAATTAGGGTTCACTAGAACTTCAGAACCGCAGGGTTTAGTTGGGCTGCTAATTTGCCTGAAATTGGCATAGAAAACAGTAAACCTAACATTGGGACTATACGTTTTAATAAGCTGACAACTGAGGCTTATTATGCGACTGTATGGCTACATGTAATGTAATATTTTACGAATATTGAAAGTAAAATAAAAAAAGTAAATTATTTTTGTGCTTATGCAACTGATTGAAAGTTTAAGGTATTTGGAAGGAAAAAAAATATATATATATATATATCTCATAGCAAATAATGAAAAAATAAGGCATGAATTTTAGAGGAAACTGAAATACCCTATTCAGTGGTTTGAAGATAGTTCCTTCATGCTGAGAGTAAGATTTAGTGGTCTGATAGCTGATTATACCAGCCACTCTACAGGTATTTTTCCAGTGTTCATTGTGTGGACCTCTTTGACAAAAGACATAAAGCAGCTGATACTGAGCAACTTAGAGCATCTTTCAATACCATGTATTTCCTTGCCCAACTTTATATTTCCTGCCTTTAACTGTTTTGGCTATGAAGCTGTTGGGAGTTTTTAATTTGAAAATATGTGGTTTTGCTCTTCTCAAACTCAGGAGTATTTCAATGAAAAGTATGGCCACGCTGTTAGGAATACAGCATACATATGCATATATAAAAAGGTCGTCCCTGAACCAGTGTTTGCAGTCTCAGTTATCAGTGTTAATTTTGATGTGGTCATGTTCCATGCTGGACTCGTCAGATGTTCAGCACTTAGCAAGCTGGAGACTTAATTTTGAAGAGGAGGGTTTTTTCCTTAAAAATCAAGTACAATAGTCTGAAAATGTCTTTTAGGGTCACCTGTTAAACCAGATAGTATTCTAATGTTGTGATAACATAGTTTATGGACTAATTACTGACCTCTGCTGTTCGTGTCAGAGGACTTTGAAAAAACAGACATTGAACTGTACCTTCATACTTTAGTGGAATTCTATTGCATTCAGGGGGACTTGCGCTAAGGCAGCTTTTTCTGCCTTATTGATTGAAAGATTAGTGTATTAAGTCCTTAAGGTAAGTCTTTTTAACTCAAACGCAGTAGCATTGACTGGAAGTCTCATTTGACTTAAGAGTATGAGAATACTTGTTTGCACAATTTTAATACTTGGTTTTCTGTGCAGGATTCCCTGCAGTAATTTTGTGTATGACTGGTTAGAGGTATGAACTTACTGAAACTAACAAATAAATTAGACGTGGTATATTTCCCAGATTATAATTCTTTTTTAACAAATACAAACTGTTCTGAAGTTGTTTCTTTCTCTGCTTGCCCAGATGGTCTTTTTTTACCCTGTAGGTCTACTAAAGCAATATTACAAGAGGATAAAAGTAACCTTGGCAAATATTGATTACAGTAGCTGTAGCTCAGATTTTTGTTAGAGTATTTCAATTTGAGAAGCCTGTTTAGAATTTGGAGACAAGATTATATTTACTAAGAATTACTATGCAAAGAATGCTAAACTATTAGCACAATTGGATCCCTTTGCAAAAGACTGTAGTGTTAGAAATAAAAAGATGATATTTTACACTTGAAATGTAAAATAGCTGGGGAGTAGAAAACGGTGGAGGATCAAAGGCTAAGAAGCTGATATTAGGAATACCGAGAGGATGATTAAGAGATTTACAACATGAAAGGTGACCATAATATGAAGGAAGAAAGAACTTGCAGGCACTGATAAAAAGTAGTCTGCTTATTAACTCCACTTGTTTAAAAGAAATACAGCTTCAATTTCTTTTTTGTGACAATTGCAATGTTTTTGTTTCTTTTATTTTTGCTTTAGCTTTCTTTGCTTTTACTTTTATCTTAAAGCCTAATAGGCAAACACAAGTGTTTATAATATAATAACAGTCTTATATTTGTTTCAATCAGTATATCCTTCCTGTTTTGGCTGTAATATTGTTTAAAAAAAATCTGAAGGTATGATGTCTTCCATTCCATATTAAACCATATCTAAATAATTCTTTATCATATTATACCAGAATGGAAAGGTGTCATGAATGTGCAATGTGATTTTTCTTGGAAGAATTTTATTATTATTATTTTAGGAATTCATCCATGAATGTTTGAAAAATTACATAGCTTATCTGGTGAGAGTGACCTAAACTTACTACTGCTAAAGAAAAATGAAACTTTTGGCTCAGGCACTGAACAGATTATGCTTTTATTGATGATGTGTCTATGTTCAAACCCATTTGTCAGTCCATGTAGCTTATTAAATGAGGCGTACTTTCTATATTGCAGTCCCTTTTAATATAAACTCTATGGGATGCTAATTGTTTCCCATGACTTCTAGTCAGAGAAGAAGTTAATGCCATATTTCTTAATTCTGATTCAACCCAATAAGGGAATTTATGATCTAAAAAATGTAGGTGTTAGAGCTGATCACGTTAAATTTCAATATCCTTTATCTACAGTAATAATTCTCTTTATTGTTTACATAGTGGCTGATAATATTGCTAATAATGCAGTAAACTTATGCCATAGATGATGTGTGAAATAAGAATGAGGACATACAGAAGAAGCAGTTGTGCAAGTTTAATATGCTTCGATTCTTTCAGGGATAGCAGTATAGCAGAGGACTACAAATTAAGAAGAGTCTCCTATTTCACTGGCCTTTGAGGTCTAGCAGCGTATGGTTTTCTGACCTTTCAGCATAAGTAGTAGTGTTGTATGGTTTTGATACTAAGATAAGCAGAAGATCTCAGATCTGCAGTAATTTCCTGTTTATTCAGCATCCTACTTTATGATACTTCAAGCTCCACGTGCACCAACCCTGCCACCAATCCACACACATACACATGCCCCTTTCATCCCATCTGGTGGACTGAGAAAAATGCTGTGTAATCCTCTGCCCCTGGCCTGCGCACACATCTCATTATCAAGACAGATATTCTTCCTCCTTCCCCTAGAAAATTATGTCGTTTATCTGGACTTGATTGTGCTTGATGTATCAGGAAAATTTATTTTAGCTATTGTTGTTTAACGGTTAGAAAATAGCTCTGAAAATCTGAATAAAATGGATTTTTATTTCCAGCTGCTTCTGTTTTTTGTCATATGAATTTAAATCAGTTCAGCTTTTTTCAGTGTTTTGTTTCCTTATTAGTAAAATCAAATTGGTTATACTTTATGAAAAATTTAAAGTACTTATCTTGGTAACATCTGATGGTTTTCATAGGAGTGATGGGAAATTAACAAAGCAGCTTTGAAATCTCTTTATCTTGTAGAAGGGCAAAATCTTATAGTAGATGGAGTCCATGATTTGAGCACTGTTGTTTCAAATAGTTTGAAACTGCCATCAGTTTTTCATCTTGGAGGTAAATTTGATCTTTACTTTGTGTACAAAGAAAAGCAGGAGGTCTTTGTTTCCCTGGCTCAGGAGAGATGAGTAAGTCACAGACTATTTTTTACTGTGTTGTTACTTATTTTTTTTTCTTCTTATCTGCTTCCACAGCTTGCATTGAAGGACCCCGTACACACTGTGTCATTGCAGCAGTTCGTCTATGAGAAGCTAAAGGCACAGCAGGAATTACTGGGAGAACAAGGTTTTCATGCGCTTATGGAAACTGTGGATACAGAAATAGTTGCACAGCTACAAGAATTTTTACAAGGCTTCTAAACAAGTAGAAACAAGATTTTTTTTTATGTCCAACTTCCCTTTCAAAAAATACAAAAAAACCCAAAACTCTGGGCTTCCCTCTTGTATAGAAGAGCCTACTGAAAGCTGAAAATAACTTGTTTAAAAAAAAAAAAAAACACACACACACCAAATCCTTGAAAACGTTTTTTCCTCACTGTAAGGCTGAAGGAATAAATGTAAATTGGCTCCTGACTAGAGTTTACAAACTTGTTTCATGAGTGTGTGATTTTCTGTATATGAAGAATGGTGGATTTGCATAAGGAAATATGTTTAATAATTTTTTTGCTTCCTTTGCTATTAATAGAAAAGGCGAGGTTTTTGACTTTGTCGTTGCATAGTCCTAACATTGAGAAGTGGAAGCTGATTTTGGAGGTGTTTTTATGCAATGGTAACATTGTAATTTCTCTGCCTTACCCTTCTTAATTGCTACTGGGTTTTTTTTCTTCAGCTGTTTAAGTAGGGGTACTGTTACAGGAGGAAACACTAAGTTTTTAATTAAATTTAAATGTTAAACGTTATATGCACACACAAATCTGTGTATGCCTAAGATTCCCAGGCTTAAGGAGTTGAATGACATTTTTTCCTTTCAAAAGAATGAGTAAATTACCAAATGTGAATTTTGCCTGAAGTTGATAGGGTTTGAGTGTACTGTAGGTATTTAAGCTAACAGCCTTGGTAGAAGTGGGATTTAGGGTGTATTTAGCGTTGCTGAGTAAGAGTCCTTTTCATAAGGTAATGAACATCATCTGAAACCTATTGAGTACATTTGATTTTAGAGCAGACCCTGTAGGATGTAATGAGGATAGCTGACTTATGAAACATGATGGAGAAATCTTGAGCATAGTTGGTGATTCAAAGGAGGTATTTTTTTGTCATCCCTCATTACTATCTTTATTCCTCAATAGAAAAAAAATGTTGCAGGGAAAGTGAACAAGGGAAAAATTATTCTTATGCAGTTCTTCTATGCTGACAGACTGAGTTTTATTTTCTCAAAACTGTTTGATATCAAAATGCACAGTACAATCTTACTATAGATGGCTATGTACAGCGTGTAACTGCAGAGTCCTTTGTTCCTCTGAGATACAGAACTGTACTACAAATTCCAATGTTTCCAAAAAGACAAACAGTAAAGTGTCAATTAGACTTTCCAAAGATACCTCACTTCTGACTTACTTAATTTGCATACTGTTACTATAGTATGTAAAACTACCTGTAATTTAGAGAATGATGCCCTCCTCCACTTACCTTATTGGACCTTTAAGGAATGATTGTGCTGTCACATAGAATAAGTCCTTAAAACTCTTTGTGGCCTTGATTTTTCCTCTGTGCTTTAAGATCAACTAAAAGCTTCTTTGCATGAGTTAACCCTCACACTGTTAATATTTCCATTACTCATTCTAAAACACATTTAAATAGACTTTCCTGGATTATTTTCTGTAGAATAACTGTTGCCTTTAATTTGATACCAATGCACAAATATAAAGACGGACAATATAAAGACACATATGAAGATGGACATTCCACAAAATGTCCATCTCTCCTGATGGGCTTTCAGCTTTAATTACAGTGTTATTGAAGGTTTGTTTTAACTATAATTTTATGTAGTGTTACATGAAAAGAAAGTTTTGTTTTTTTCCAATCCTTCAGTTAATTTATAGCTTTTAGTGCTGAGTTACAGAGAGAACTGTTGCCCACCTTAAACTTCTGTTGTTGCTATTAAACTAACTTTGTTAATGCTTTGTTATGTTATTTTTTTGGTAATGTACCTAGGGTTTTATTATCGGAGTAACACTTCTATGATTCCTAACATGATATATGATCCTTGTACCATAGCTGGCTTTCTGAGTGTTTCACAAAGCTAGGCCCTAAGATGAGAGTTCTGAAGGAACGGGGTGCATGTATTAAGAGGAAGGAGTGTCTACTAATCCAGCAATATAAATCAGTGTCATAGTTGGTTGCCTTGATATTTTATACCTGTAAATTTGTTCTTCCGATTACCATTTCTTGACTCTACACCATACAAGTAGCGACACTGAGGAAAGCAATTAAAATTGTTTGTGAGCAGAAATACCCCTTCATGAGAGAAAAATGATTTTACTGGTCTCAGAGAAAAAGAAACTTTGATTGTAACACTGCTTAAACTATATTTGTAGAGGTGTTAAAGTATCAAAGTATGACTGTATTTCTGAAGATGGAAGTTTTCATTTTATCACCAATTTTTTTTCTATTACAAAAATATTCCTTCTTTCTTGACTTCCTTCTATCTCACTTTTAGTTGTCATAACACAGAGAAACGTACCGGAGGTGAATGAATGAATAATTCCGATTAATACCAGGCTGCACCTGGACCTCATTTCTTTGCTTATTCATCGGAGGCATATCATCCGGATACTTCATGATTGTCACTAAAAAGTTTTGAGCCCAGGCTGTCACAGTTCAAATAATTATCTACAAACTTGAGACTCAAAGATAACTTTGAGTTTTAATTTGTTTGTTACCTGGGCAACCGCAGGAATAACAGGATAAAGCTGCTCCTTTCTGTGCACCTTTGTCGTTCCTATCTTGGAGAAAGACTATGTTATGTTCTGAGAGGATTTTCCTCCTAAGCACTGATCCTCCACCTTCAAAGTTGAAGGGAACTTTGCTTCACTAAAGGACGATTAAACTCTTAGGACAGTGGGTATTCTTGTGTCCCCCACCCCACCCCGGTTACTGGCTGTTTAGAGATATGGGTGCCTCCATGCTTTTGCAAATCTTACCGCATAACCAGAGGCTTTTCAGTATCTGAGCTTTTTTTTTTTCTTTACTGCCCCTTTGGAGAGTAATTGTTTTTAAAGTATTCCTTCTGTTCCCAGAGGATGTGTGGCCACTCTCCTGTGACTTTTCCTTCACCTTTTGGCTGAGGCTGAGAGGCAGTGGCTGCAGGATCAGACCTCTGAATGCAAAACCTTCCCTATGTAACTAGCTGGCAGCACACCTCTCCAGAAGCTGTTTGTTATCCCATTACTTCCTACTTCTTACCTTGACCCAGCCAAGTTTGTTAGAAAAATTGGTGCAATGCGTATGTTACCTGCATCTGATTTACTCATTCACCCAGCAAAATCAATATTCACAATTAAGGGTTTTGGTTGGTAATGTGCTGTACTTGCAATGAAGTGGACTCCGTGTGCTGAAGGTTCTTTTCCGTTTTGGTCCACAGATGGTTACCAGGACCTGGGGGCAGTTTACCGAAAATTGCATTTGTTGCATAGTTCATCTGCAGAGACTCTCAGCTTGGCTCAGTGTGAGACTAGCACCAACCGCACTAGCGGTCACACTGCAGGACAGACTGGGAAACAACATAGTGCTGTTGTACCATGTTCAATCTGAAAAACGGTGCTGTGTATGAGCACGGTTCAGCGAGCTCCAGCAATCTTTGTCCCGCACTTCCGGAGCGGCATGTTGGGGACAGTGGTGCAGGGGTGTCCTGCTATTAGCTGAGCTATTCCAGCCCGTGCTAACTCACATGATGGAGTGTCCACTGCAATTTATTTTAGTGCATGATAACTAATGTTGGCCCAGACTGTCAGGAATGATGCATATATTTTTTGACTAATAATGGCATTATAACATTGTCATTCACCTTCTGAGGAATGTCTCAGAATAAGTGTATTAATTCATTTTCACATGCATCATGGAATAAGCTAAATGCTTCATTAATGTTTAGCTTCTCATCTTGGAAGATTTTACTCCAAGTTAAGATTGGTCTATAAATGAAAATATCACAATAACTATTTGTATGACAGAACTGCTATCAGTTTAGCCTAATTCAATACAAGTGTCTTATCTGTGTTCAGTAGCAGCCCAATACTGCAAAAGTGGGGAAATTTCAACTTAGACTAGTCGAAAAATTTATTCGGAGATGGTGAGGAGAAGCTTGTATACTGCTTGTTCATGCTGTGCCAGGTTGAAATGAAGCATTATTATGTATAATACAGTGGTATAAATTCTTTAGTTTCATAAGAAATTAACAGATTATTTTTATCTCTCCCTCCCCAAATATGAGATTAAATTTTCACTTGATGGTGATAAATTAGGGCTACTGCAAGCTTGGAGGATTTTGGAGTGTCGCTTTGATTTTGTTCCTGTTTTAGCTTTGTTTTTCAAGACCAAAAAAAATTCAGTTTTTTTTCTGCAGTACAGTTAAATTCCTGAGGCTTAGGAATCAGTGTACCTTCCAGAAGAGGCCGTGATTGTGCACTTCAATGTAAGCCTTTTCTGCCTCTGATAAGAATAAACAGTCTTTGAAATTATGAGCTGAAAAAAGAGAACTGATTTTCCTACTTCAATCTTTAAAAAAAAAAAAAAAAAAAAAATTAACTTTATAGATCACTGACATGACCTTTTTTTGCCCTTAGGTCTAAATCATGAATTAATGGCCCATCTAATCACACACAACTCCAAATTTTTAGCTTCTAAAGGTAACTTTATCTATGCAAGATTTTATAAGTACTTGAAATCAAATTGTATAGTCCAGGTATTCTTATCACAGAAACAATTATTGGAATAATTTTGTTTCCACAAATGCTTTTAGGTTAAATGGCAAAGTATGTTAAAGCTCTAGCTTTAGTAAGTAAAAAAATAGAGAGAGAGAGAGATACAGTTTTGGGTGTGTGTGTGTGTGTATGTATGTGTGTGTATATATATATATATAAAATATATAGTTTGTGTGTATAGTCACAAATAATACATATGGTTGTTACATGTTACACATAACTGTATATATTATATGTATATATTAGCTGAAACAAGCTGGTGTCATAGATCATATGTCATTATATAGCATGTTATATATGCAGTAGTCATGTCATACAGAACTAATGCATATATAAATATATACATATAAAATTACTGCATGTATATGTATATATATGTGTAGGCACACACCATATATATGGTATGCATGTGTGTGTGTGTGTGTGTGTGTGTGTGTGTACAGCAGTTGTAGGTATTTCCCCCGGGGAGGTGCTGGGGTGGGGGGCCGGCCGAGGCAGGGGGCAGGAGGGAGGCAGGACTGCCCCCTGCCCCCAGGCGCGAGTGAGGGGCGAGCGGGGATGTCGAGCGGGGATGTCGGCTGCGCTCCGCCGCCGCCGGCCTGGCCCCGGGGCTCGGTGCCCTCTCTGCCCGCGGCCGTGCGGGGACGGCGCAAGCAGGGCAGGGGACGGGCCAGGAGTTGGGGCTGCTCGGGAGAGACGTGTCTCGTTAGGGGGAAAAGTGCTTCAAAAAGCATTTGAGAAACTGATCTCCACCTCGCAGCAGAAAGGCAGCGTTCCCTCTGCAGCTCAGGTTTGGGCCCTGTGCGCCGTTTCAGCGGCGCTAGGTTTCTCTCTCCATGTTGCAGCTGCTTGTGAAGTGAGACTAATAAACGGTAGCTCTGCAGGCAATCGTTTAACGTGGTCGGGAAGGTTTTGTGAATGCAAAAACTGCGGCTGGAGCCTTGGACAGGATTTCACCTTCTATTTTTTTCCCCTTAAAACCTGCCACAGGAAGGGGCCAAGACAGTGGGTGTGTATTCGTATCCAAGCCCCGCTGTGACAGTATTCCCGTCCTCGAGGTGGCGGCCGCGCTGCGGCTGGGCAGTAACTGACCCGGCGCCGGCGGGGCTGCCTGTGCGGCCCGGCGTTCGGCGGGAAGCTTTCCCAGCGTGGATGGAGCCAGACTGGGCGCTCTCGGCAGCGCGCGCTGCCGTCCTGTCCTGTCCCGGCAGCCGAGCACCGCTGCCCGGCCGGGGCGCGGGGACCCTCACGCCTCGCCGTAGGGATCCTCTTTGCTGTAGGGAGGTGTAGGCAGCACTCCAACCACCCTTGACATAATCGTTAAAGGCGGTCTTGGATTTTGACAGCAGCTTTCCCTGCCTACGACGGCGTTTCTTTTGGGAAGTGAGGTGGTGGCACCTTCTCTTGCTTGTAATGAGACGGGTTGGTAAGCGGTAGAGGCTTTTTGTTTCTTCTGCAAACAAATCTAACGGCTAGATCATTCCTTCACAAAAGCGTTGCATTAAATCACTTGAATTGCACTGAATTTGCCTGTTCTGTAAGCAAGTTGCCCGCCTCCATTCGGGCCAAGTTTTAATCAGAAGTGACTTGTTTGAACAAGAGATCCCTGTGCCCGCAGTTGACAGATCCTTTACCTGTCTCTCAGTCCGCCTGACTCTGCCCACATGAGGCTTTTGGCTGCTCGCAGTCTCCACTGACATGGATTTATAAGGTGGATTTCCAAGCTCTTGAGGAAGCCAAGGGGCACTTTGGATTTCCCTGCAGAGCGCACAGGGAGCGCAAGGCGGAGCCGGTGCCCTCCACGCGCTCGCTGCAAAGCCCGTCGCGGCCGGGAGTCCTCCCGGGCAAACACGTCTCAGAAAACTCCGCTTACTGCAAGGTAAGCAAATGCTCGCTCTGGTTTGGATTGACTGGCAGGATGCCGCCTGCCCGAGTGCCTCATCTGAGGAAGGATTCAGGGAGTCCCAAAAAAAGCCTTAAAAGCATTTGCAGGAGGAAACCTGGCCCCTGCAGCGGTCTCTGGAGATGACTGAGGGGGAAGGAAGGGAAGTGTCTCAAAGGCGTTGTTGTTGCAGTCACTTTGTAAGTTTTATTATTTAAGTTAATACTGTCCTGAAGGAAAGGATGCTAGAGTCCTAAGACTTTGGCCAAGGTATCAGTCCTTCCTGTCTTGAAGGCTTCTTGTCTTTCCTCCTTATGGTTGCACCACAATTTTATTAGGAAATAGACCACCTTAGAGTGTGTACTCCTTAGCAAAGATGCTCATGCAAATCCTATATGTTTTCTTGTTGGTCCCTGCTGGTATTCAGATACCTTCTGTCACTGTAGCAGGAATGCTGACTGAAGTCCTAAGCAGAAACATGTCGCATAGCTGTAAATCGTAAGATATGGGTTCATTTCTTTGATGGTTCAACAATGATAAAATTACTTCTATAGATCATATTACCACAGATGTACTGTCTGATTTACAGTCAATATGATCCAGTCATGTTTAATATGCATGATTTTCTTCATTCCTATATAGCTCCAGACTCTTCTGTGATGCTCATAAATTATAGTTCATGGTGTTCTTTGAACTGCTGAACATGCCACATCTTCACTTAGCAAATGCAGCACCTTTGTAATTAAGGTGCACATTTTGAAGGCTTTCCAGACTCATTTGCTTGTCGTGCTTGAATGCTGCGGCTTAAAAAATAAATGATTAATTACTAATTTTAAAATGTTCATGACTTCCCTCTTACTGCTAGCTATGATTAATAATGATGACTAATCATCAAATAATCAGATTTGACTGGTTCTGTAGAAACTTTTTATAAGGTGCAATAGCTTGTTCATATTGGATTTTGCTGACTCTTGGGGAACATAAAATTAACTGCAGTCAACTCCCTTCAAAAATCTATTGGAGAGTCTTTTGGAGTGCTTAGAAGTGTTGCATGCTTTGTTGTCCGTAGTGGCTATGCAGCGTTTTGCTAGGCTAAGTTCAATCATTGCATACTGTCTGCCCAGAAAAATGGATCACCAAGGAATATCTTTCTAGACTTGCAAAAAATGAGCGATAACATCAGTTTCAAAAGCGGGGTCTGAGACAGAGTGAAAAAGAACAAAAGTGAATTTGCTGCAAAGAAGCAAATTTTACCACCGATACACAAATGTAATTAAGCTAGGTCTCTTAAAAGTGATTAAACAAACTAAAATCACATTCCACATGAAAATATGTTGAACTTCTGAAATCAGCAGTAGCTATTGGCAGGTAGCAAAGCGTATCTCCTGGACTGGATCTATGCAAGTAATTGACTTCTTCACCTTCTTTCTGAAGAAGGGGAAAATGATGGTTTGGAAGAAATATTTCAGTTGATCCAAAATTTAATGTTGTATTTCTTTTATAAGATTCTTTATCCTGCTTTTATTAAAATACCAGCCAAAACTGAAATAAAGCTATTACTTTTAAACATGTAAAAGCTTAAAACATTTAAATTCAATTCTTAAAACTATGTGCTGGACTTTCTTACCATCTGAAATTGTGATTTTCAATTTCTGCATTTTGTTTGCATCCAGAAAGTTTACTCAATTCTATTATGGAACGCAGTGCTAATAGAGCCCTTGAAAGAGGCAGGCACACGTTGATGTTTAAAACAACGACAATAAAAGTAGTCATTCTGACTGTGTTTGTGGATTGTCATCACTTCTTGCAGTTATCCTAACTGCTTCCTAGCAAGAAAGACCATAAAAACAGTGTTTTAAAATCGACAGTAAGAAAATGTTTACATGAAGTGAATGTTTGATTCAAGCTTGACTTAAGTTTTTCCGGTATTTGCAGCAGCAGAATCCTCAGTGTTACTAAGAAAATAACAGCATGCTGTGTGGCCTGTGCATTGTTCGTAATTGTCATGTTTTGTGTGAAGAATGTGTTTCATAATACTTTATTCAGGAAACCAACTGAATCAATATTATCAAATAACTTATCCACTTGAGAAAAATTGAAATTCCTGATAAGTAAATTCTGAGCTGAGGAAGTCTAAATCTGTAGAACAGCCATTAGCTATTTTGCAGAGTGGCAATGCTTCATAAATATATCGTAAGTAGTTTCTTCTGATGTTGTTCTAAGTGTTTCAAACCAATAGTCTTTCCTTCAATTGAACATATCCTGTTTGTTCCCATTGTCATTTGATTTTCTGTCGTTTTGTTCAAACAGAATTGACAAACATCTTCCAGATGTTTTTCCCCGTTCTTTTAAGATACAGAGAAAAACTAGAAACTCATATACTACCAGAATGTGTGACTCTGTATGTGCATACAGAGCTTATGACTCTGGACTCACTGATTATGAGTTTGCAAAGGAAACACGTTAGAGACCCAAAAACCTCAACTTCACCCTGATGGTTCTCCCAGTCAGTCCTTCAGCAGCATCACGCAAGTGTGCACACAGGAATACACTGTACGTGTGGTAAAACTTTTTGGTTTTAGCTGCTCGGTCAGTTGCTGAAATGCTTTGCTTCATATTTTCCCACTCCATGTACTAACAGAAATTGTCTTTTGTTTTGCTAAACCTGTAGCAAATGCCTGGTGGTTCACTAGCTCTCATGTTTTTCAGTTTTCACCCATGTAACTTAAATCCTTGTATGCAGACCACAGAGCATTCCAGTTGGGGGTAAAACAGGCAAGAGTGACTAATCCAGAAGATGTGAGTCTTGTATTCTCATACCTGCTGCCAAGGCTTTTTATGCGTCGTTTTTTTTCCACGATGTTATAACGCAGAATGTGTCAGGAGTCCCCGTTTGGCTTTTTCCTGCTAGCCTTGCTTATTTGATGAAATGTTTTGTTTGTATTGTCACACCTTTGAAATCAGGCCTAGAGTCTTGCAAACAAATGTGTTCTGCCCTGTGGCAGCTCCTTTCCTTCCTCCCCCTCCCAAAACACCAGTGCATAAATCAGCAAATTCATTTATCAGTTTACTATGAGTAAAGAAATTTGTGCCTCTCTGTTATGGTTCTTTGAACACATCAACAAGAACATGGGCTGAATGAAAGGAGCTGGACTTTCAGAAAGCTGTGGCATGGCAGCAGGTAAGGAGGTGGGGTAGTTGCATGGCAGAGGTGAAATTCTCTAAATACCTGAGAGCTAGAAAGCAGAGGGTGAATAAGCAATTTTCGACCTGGCAGATGCAAGACAGCAAGATGCTACAAGGCTCTGTTTTATGACTTTATTAATGGTTTGGAAATGTTGATGAATAGTGTGTTGGCAGAAACTGCTAGTGAAATAGGAATGCGAGGAACTTAACTGAGCAAGGTACTTTAGTGATACAAAGGCAGATGAAGCTTCAGTGCTGGGAAAGGCTAATCAGCCTTGTAAAAGATGCTCAGAATCAGCTCTCGTGTGTCATGTTTTCCGCAGGGCTGATGAAATGAAAACCTAGAGAGTTAAGTTACTCGGAGAAACAGAGAGGGAGAGAGAAACAAGGTCACTGAGTTAAGGCAGAAGATGAGATTTGAGAGTCTCTTAAAGTTGAAGAGCTTGGACAGAAGAAGTCCAGAGTAACTGATGGGCTAGAAAAATCTTCTGTCAGAGGAAGGCAATATAGGTGAAACTCAGTGGAGGAACACCTTGATCTTAAAAACTGACTTTGGAAAATAAACAGGTTTGCATGTGGCTTAGAACAGAGAACTCTTGAGTTTTAGGGTGCCAGGGCTGGACCCAGTGGCTGGAAGGGTGTTACAGAAATTCGATAATGAGGAAGTAGAAGTATCTGAACCTTGACAAAGCTGATTATTTTAGGACCTGTTCAGGAAAGGTCAGGTATAATTTTATTTCTTTGTAAAGGAAGGACTCCTGATTTGATGAAAGGTGGGAAGGAATTTGAAGAAGACTTTCTGCCTTGAGGCCAACAGCTGGTAAGTTATGTTGTCATGACAAATTAATTCTGGAAGGTGATATGATCTCATGAATTTAAGGCTGAATTTGTTCTCAAAGTCTGCATTAAGGTTGAAGAGAGAAAGATGGGATGATTTTGTCCTATTTTCATAGGTAAAGTTGGACAATTAGAGACAGATGAACCCTGGATCTGTTGTTGTTCTAGGTTTAAGGCTCAGTCCATGGGTTCAAGTATATATTTAATTCATTAACCATTCTCAGATGCACTGAAACACAGGCATGCTTGTGCACAACCAACACAAAGCCAGCACTGTTGACTCGGACCATTTTGTAAAACAATAAGGAAGATATTGAACTTAATCTGAGATGGGGATATTGGCAAGTTTTTCATGACAGCATGAGCATCCCCATTCCCTGTGTCTAGAACTCAAGACCCTTATTTGCATAAGGGTGTAAGTGTGAATTAAACACCAAAACATACTGAAATGTTTAATGCCTTATTACCCACAGACAGTTAAGTAGAATAATCTGGTTTAATTTGCACTGTGTGTGAAATCTGTTTGTAAATAGTGAAATAATGACATAAACAGCTTTAGAAAGTTATCAGTGTTATTCTTTTCTGTCGCTTTCTAGCCATTTCTTTGTACCATTAAAATTGTATAGAATGCTTAAACCTAGCAGACCAGATCAGAGACTGTTTTATTTCTGTCTCTTTTTTGAGCATCTTTAATCCTTTATTGTAAAGGATTCCATGATGCTGCTTCTGTTTGAACACTGTGCTAAACTGGCCTTTTCCTTTTTACCATATTGAAAAGGATGATGAAATGTGTTCATTTCTTTAGAACGGACCTCCCTACAGATGCGTGTTTCTTAGGCCATAGTTAATATGCCTCATTACAGATATATAGAATAATCAAATTAGCCAAAAGCAGCAACCAAACAAAAACCAATAGTATCAGAGGATCTTGCTGGCCTCAGATCTTGGGAGGGTTTGGTCTGGTGGTTAGAAATGGAAGAGCAGATTTTCCCAGCCTTTCAGAAGTGTTCTGTACTTGCTTGCATTTGCAGTCGCGAATGATAGCAGGTATGCCTTTTGGCTCAGTGTGTTTTTAACTAGTTGTCTTTGGCCTGGAGATTGGGACAGTAGCCGTGAACCTCAGAATGTCACTCCTGCAGATTAATTTTCTCTGAATTGCACGTTATAGTGTGACTCCTCAGCAAGGTGTGAACATAACCAGGTTATGTTCTTTGCTGTGTGGTTGCACCGCACAGCTCAGGATAGGCCAATTTCAGCTGCCTGCTTACAGAAAACAGATGCAGTACAGGCTTTCCCTCAGGAAGAGCTCCAGGGTAAAGGGCTGTCCTTGGGGGGTGGGAAGGGAACAGACCAAATACATTCTGCAGGAAAAATAGTGGGACAGGGAAAGACAGAAGAAAAGGAAGGTTAACCTAAGAACAGAGACAAGAAACGAATGATGCCAAAATATGACAAGGATAAATACAAAAGGGTGGAAAGCTGGAAAAGAACAGGTAACACTATCAGAGTAAGATTGTTCGGCACACGTTTACATACATGTGTATATAAACAAAAATAAAAATAAAAAAATAATTGCTTATTTCTTATATTATACATTTCATTGCAGTACTGCTGTGGTGCTTCCATACTAAATTAAAGGCTGTTAACAGAACCTAAGATCTGCTAATTTACAAAGAAGTCCCACTAATATATGAGAAACAGCAATGTAGAAACCTGTACATACTCCCTTCAAACTAATATTTTGTTTCATAAAATGGTAATTTTTTGATATGCAGGGAGGGGATGTGATGGTAAATTTTCTCGTGAGCATTTCATAGGCAGGAGTTAAGGATGGCTCTATTATTTATGAGTAGCAAAAAAAACTTTTACAGAGAATAATTTTTTGAAATAGACTAGTCAGATGCAGAATACATGTTCTCCGTATTTTTGGCATATTTAAACATTGCTCTCAGCTTTATACTTTTATCTGGAAAGTCAGGTGTATTAGTTGCTATAACTTCGACTACACAGAATACAGAGAAAAAAATATTTTTATTTTAGAGCTTCTGCAAGTGCCTTTTAATTTCTTTTCTCTATATATCAATGCAGTGACTCCAAGAATTGGTATCTCGGGGCCTTCTTGTGCTCAGATGAAGTTCTGTGCGCTCCACATAAACCCCAATGAAAATATGGTTCTGCAAACAAATAGTGCAGCACTGAATTTTAAAGCTGTCTCTCTTCCAAGACGAAAGTGCCTAAGTTCCATGTACAGTGTACTAAATGCAACTTAATTTTCTAATTTTAAAGCTGCCCTCCCTCCATCCCCCGTTGTCTGAAGTAGGTCTCTAGTCATTATTTTAGCTCTCTGTGGACCCTGGAACTTTAATCAGAATAAGCGTCGACATTTGCATACAAAGCTTACAGCTGTTCTTGATGGCAGCTCTGGATATTCTTGGTATCTATATACATATCTCCCTTTTAATCTTAAATTCCTGTCATCAAAGATTTCCTTCCCCCTTGAGTTGCACAGTTTCTTTACACGCTGTATGGAAAAACAAATTGTAAAAGCAATATACAAGTTACTGGCTGTAAAAGCAATATACAAGCAATATACAAGTTACTTCTGTAGTGCCTGTAGTGGTATGAGGTGGTTTAGCACACAATGAAAACATGACTCTAAGTTTTTCAAAAAAAGGTTTCAGCAATGCATTTACTGGAGTGTTTGCAAATGTCAGTCCTCTGAACATCAGTGAGGCAACAAGTAGGATGAGAACAAGGTGCATGGTGGTATGTTTAAAATAAATATGAGGGCTATGGATGAGTAAAAGTAGCAGATCTGTTTCTCTGGGGAAAAGATTTGTATCAGAAAAAGCATCAGGTAGTGCGAACTAAGCTTTTCTCCAGCTATCTGCATGGGCTTTCTGAGAAGTATTCTTAAAAGTAATAACATGAAAATAAAAAATAGTATCCTGTGGGATAGGATGTGCGTTTTTGAAGCTTGGCAGTGTTCAGGAGAGATCTACTTTATCCAGTTTATTGATAAAGGCTAGGTTTAAGTCCACTGCTGTCACGGATATCGCAAAGAGATGGAGTTTATTAGGCAAAACATTGTAGACCAGAGTGGGCTTTTTTTTTCTTCTTCTATGCGCTTAGAAATTCAAAATGGCTTGAGGAGAGGAGAAGGTTGTCGCAATGAAGACTGAATGAATTGCTTTGCATTTTCAGAAAGTCATTATTCAGAAACCTGGGACAATTTGTGTATTGGTACAGCTTTAAAATCAGTATGTGGCGTGTCTGAAAACAGTTTTACTTTGCATAATATTTTTTCCATCACAAGCTTAACTATATGCAATACTCAACCAAGAGCTGTTTTATTTTAACTGTTTTTTGGCAGTGGCCCTGAGGCCACAACTGTTCATCTTTCTGAAATACATAAGTAGTTTCCATATATGTCAAACCTGGAAGATTACATAATTCTTAACACAGACATGAGAGTGAGATGAGTCTTACCTAAATATAGATACCTCCAGAGCAGATGTGTAACAACTGAGTTTGATCGCCTTAGGTCCCTGGAAAGAGACAGTCTGAAAAAAGTCAGATGAATCACATCCTGAAGTAGGAGTTTCTCTGCGTTATCTATACAGCAGTGTAGATGCAGATATCTGTTGGCTCCACGGGGGAACAGAATTTTATGTTTCGGGAACATGAACTACTTGTTTGCACATTGGAAAACTTGTGATGAGCTGAACTAGCCTTTATCATTTGCTATTGGCGATGTCTCTTCTGAAGCTGTTTAAACCATTCTCTCAGGTTTCCCTATGGCTCGTGAACTCTCCGAATTGAAGGATGGAGCCAAGTAGCTTCAGCCCCTGTTGATAATGGGAGTTGATTCCACTGCTTCACGGTCTGGCCCTCAAATCTGTGCGTGCTGTTTTTCATTCTCAGTTAACGCTGAACGTTGAATTTGCTAACTGCAAATCTTCCATTGTTGTCACCTGCATAGGCGTTTGTATCTGCCAGGCCTGAAGCTGAAGATTAGGCCTGCAGACTCTGGCCAATAACGGGATATTGATCATCAGCTTGTTCCAAGCAATTCTCGTGCTCTGCAGTTTTGCTTCACTACGTGAGAGTTGCAAAGCGCTGTTCTGTATCGTACCAAACTTCAGAACAACCCCGGCAACTTTTGGGTTGATCTGCAGCTCTTATCCTGCAGAAACTAGGATTTATTGGTGGCAGCACCTCTGAAACTTGTGCTATTCTAAGGTCACTATATAATAACAGCAGGTACTGCTGAATACACTTAAATGTATTCTACTACTGAGCCAGGTACAAGGCTCAAAACCAAGTTCCAGTAGTATAGGGAGACTTCCATGACAACTTCGCTACGTTTTCATTGACTGCTTCGGCTCATTTTATCTTTTTGTTTTCTGTTTCCTTTGCCTTGAATCACCTTCTTTGCAAGGCTTTTTGTTGTGAAAAGGGGAGAAATGTTTTCTGTACAAATGGCAGGGCTGATAACATGGATGGGACACACTGGGAGAGTTTTCATCCCCTTCAGTGAACAAAAGCTGGCTTTCAGAAGTAGTAACGCATTTTCTTGATAGGCTTTTAGAAATAAAAGGATAGCATTACAGAGAACTGTGCAGTGATGACAGAGAACAAAACTTCATAGGGAATGCCAGTGAAGATATAAAGTTCACGCAACGCTTTGTTGTAAAGGCTGCAGTTGAAGAAGAGTTAGCTTGTCAACAAAGTCAAGAGAAACATGTCCTTTTTGAAACAACATGTCGCCTGACATGTCCTTTTTGAAACAAAAACCCAAATTAGCTGTCGATTGAAATATTCTGCATAAGATAGTGAAGGTTGTCACCAGTTATTTATTTTGGTCAGTGTTTTAATATACTTTTTAAGAAAGGATAAGCAGGAGAATTTTTGAGGGTTTGGAGGTTGTGGTGCTTCTCTAGAAGCAGCTGATAGGATGATTCATGGCAAGAGTCAATCCTTTAAAAATAAAAATAAAAAAAAAAAACAGTAAACACTTCAGACTTCTTACCGTTTGCAATTTTTCTGTAATAGTTGGAGTGTGTGTGTGTGTGTGTGTATATATCGAGTGGGAGGTTCGTAGCTGTCCCTGAATTACTTATTATGCCCACTTCTAATTTTATAGTATTGCAGTGATTTGCAGGAGATAGTTCTGCAGATGTCTAAACCAGAGTTGTTGCCTTCATCTTACGCTGATGTTTTTATGTTATGCAGGTTAGAATAGGAGGCAGAGAGTTTTCAGAAAGGGGATCTTGAGCTTAATTTTTTTTATTGGACCTCAGGAAAGTCCTTTTCTTAGTTTGCAGTGTCTTGTGAATGGCAATTGTGCTTGCATAGGCTAAATCATATTTGAGGTTAGTTAGTGCCGATGAGGTGCCTTGAAAGGGTCAGAAAAACGTCAATTTGACAAGAATATTTCTTTTCAGGGATTGCTAAATTTCAGAAGCTAATATAACGTCTGATGGAACCAGAATTAGCTGTTTGTTTGTTTGTTTTTTGACATGCTGAGCAAGCATTTAGATGGGCTGATAAAATATGTGGAAAGGGTATTAAAATGAAAATTAAAAAAAAAAATCAATCTTATGCCCAGTTAATGTAGTGTAGGAAAATGCAGAAACAGAATTGTTGGAATCAAGACAGAAAAAAATTTTCCTCAGAGCAAATTTGGGTGAAATTTCAATCCCATCTTGCAAGCCAGCACGGGTCTGATGAATTTTACATAAGCATCCAAACTTTGGGATGTTTATCAGATTGTGTTCCCTAAACCATTTAAACTCATTACATAAAATATTGTGCTTTTCTGAAACATGAAAGCTAAGTGAAGGACCTTTCTGTTTCTTTAACAGACCGGTTTAGGTCAGCAGATTCAGGATTTAAAACCAAACTTTTCAAGGGAAGCCACAAAGGATGCACAAGTGCATTCTCTCATATTCTTTTCTAAAACAGGAACCACTTTCACAGCCTCTTTTCCTGTAAGGTAGGATAACTTCCATTCACAGTTACTACTACTCTCCATAATGCTTTTGCCTTGATTAGATTTTATCTCCTTACAATGCTTTCTCGTACCGACTGATACTTTGGAGCTTTTAAAGCTGCCAGAAATCAGGCCTGAATTGGTACTGTGCTCCTTAGAGCCAGAGCAAGAAATATTTTAGCCGGTTGCTGGAAATATTTTCGTTGTCACTTTTAAAAATAATATTCTATAAGTCAAAGGTACAAAAATTGTTAGAGATCAAATGCTTTTCCAGTGTCTGGTTTATTTGACGTCAGACTACCACATGAGAGAGATTTTAGAAACAAGAACTGTACAGGCCAGAGGAGGAATTTTGTATGTAAAGATTCACACTGTATTAATTTGGGCTGAGATATGGTCACGCTTTGGCAAATCCATTCTGGTTTGCAGTTGGCAGCGAGCTGGTAGGTATGAGACTGCCAAACTAAATCTAGATGTTCAGAAATTAGTCCTGCAGATGGTGGCACCTCCTTGCAAATGCTTTGACTTTGTTAGGCTGGAGAGGGAGGTGGGCGAGAGGGAGCTGTGTGTGGAGGCTGGTGGTCGAGGGTGTGAGGGTGGAAATGCGCTCCGCGAGGTAACAGACTGGGAAGCACAGAAAGAGCCAGGCTGGTCTTGCCTTGCTATTTATGCCTCCGTATTGTCAGCCTAGTCCAGCTGAAAGCTGTTTTAGTTTGTGATTTTGGGGGTTTTAGCCCAGCTTTGCTCCTGCAGCCGTGCTGGTTGGTACAAGGGATGGGGTGGCAAGGCACCAGTCTTCGTGCCCCGAGTGTGTGATGAACGGCCTTGGGTGCTCCTTCTAAATCCTCCTCTCCGAAGTGAGGCTTATGACTGCGGTCCCAAACCTGGGGAGACTTTCCTGCTTTGGGTGTCTGAGATAGCTGATGTCCCGGACTGACTGCTCTCTACCCAGGGGCTGCGCTGGGCAGCGGGGCAGGCAGCGCCTCTGGTGCCGAAACTGCGCCTGGGAGGCAGTGCTCAGCCGGAGCTGCCGATGAAGCTTGCTCAGCAGCTCTCAACAACCGGTCGTCCTTTGTCCTGGTCCGCCGCGTTGCTGGCTGGCCCACGTCTGGCTCACGGTGCTTCTTCCCCTTTGGGCGTGAGACCAGTGGGGCAAAGTGAGATCTCTGATCTAATCCCCATCCCTTTTCCTCCAGTGTAGCTGAACTGGTAGGATACGTTTGGAGTGAAGGAAGTGCTAACGTAAGTTTTGCTCAGTTTTTTTTTTTTTCCTTTTTTTTCCCCCCCTCCCCTGTAGAGACTTCCCTGACTTTCACTGTGTGTTTTTCTAGTTCACACTTTACTGTTTTACCGGATAACTTGTACTGCTTAGGAAAAAAAAAAATTGCAGACAAAACATGACTTTTCCTGCTCTGCTGTTATCACACAGAATTTTGCTGGTGCTCTGAGGGGACTGGGAGGCCAGTGCGCTGGGTACATGCAAGGAGACGTGCTGCTTACAGTGTGACGTTTCCTGTTCTCTTCTGATACAGACCATGCTCCTAACTTCTCGAAGGCTGTTTCCGTTTTGAGGCTGAATTTGCCTCATTCCTATTTTCAGGACTCACTCTCCCTATCTTTCTCCTCCTCCTCCCGCCTTTTGCTCCCAAAATAGTTTGATAGCAGGAAGTTACCTGCTGCCCAGATTAGTGCTTTTTCCACACGCATCCAACATTCAACACATCTGAAGCTTACGTCTTTCTTAAAGAACTTATTCGCAACTTGGAAAATACCAGCTCACGTTTCTTTATATTCTTGACTTTGGAGAGCGCTTATCAGGAACTCCTGCTAGAGGTGAGTGATTTTGGTGGTGTTAATGTGAAACTAGTAACACCTTTGCATTCAGCAGTTTGTGGGTTTAATTGATCCTCTATTTCAGCTCCAGAAATGGTGGTTCTTTACCGTGTCTCCAGATACCAATTTTAATTTCTTTACTCTCAGAAATCAAGCATGTGCATTCTTTAGGGATTTCAAGTATTTTGTTGACCTTTGAGAAGACTTTTTTGAAATGTAAAATTACACTGAGAACTGTGTCCTCTGGGTTTATGAGGAATGACTCAGATCAAAACGAGAAATTTCCCACAAGGCTTTTCTTAATATTATGATGTCCACTTTAAGAGCCACCATTCAGTTTGGTCTTCTGTAAATTCTATATGTTTGTATTGTTCAAATAATGCATTTATTAAGTGCTTTCAGCTCCTTCATTTTGAAGGTACATTTCTGCTGCTATCTGTCCTATTTTTAGTATAAAATAAATACATCCTGACAGAATTATTAAAAGCTTGAAAACAAGATTAAATGTTTAAACCACAACCCTGAAGAAAATAGAGAAAGATTGGAAGTATCTGAAGTAATTAGGCCTCATCTCTTTCAAAGTGGCTAGCTTAAAGGATAGAAGGCATCAGCATAGAAAAAATCAAGTTCTGCTCTCAAAAGAACTTTCTGAATTTTTTGTTCAGCTCAGAAATGTAAACAGCAATCATTTTAAAAGATTAAAAAGTTACTAGACAATCCCTTGTCCTTTCACTGTCCACTTTTCTGATAAACTGAGATTATGATGATAAGAGAGAGCAGATAGTTCTCTGTAGATAAAGACATGAACAGGTTTTACTGTTCCAAGCCATTTCTCCTCAGTGTGTTTCTGACCCTGAAGGTGAAGGAAGAAGCAGCATCAATAAAAAATAGTAACAGTGAATTGTGCAAAGTGCTGGGAAGGCTGTTGAAAGGATCAGTCTGGCGTTTTTAGGGGAATTAGTTGAGATGAATGAATAGGACATTAGAGCTCTAATCTCTATTATTCTGAATTTCTGGCTGCTGTTGCGTTGGTAGCAGACTCTGGATCAGACTTTTGGTTCAGAGGTTTAGCATTTCTTGACCCTTCATTGCTCACAGACAAAAGAACTCTCTACCCAAGTGTCTCAGCAGGATTAGCAAGGATAGTTGAAATGGCCAACTATAAGCATTGCAGCTAGACTCCAAATTAGCAGTGACTCCGGGCTGTGCTTGGGAAAATCAGTGAAATTGGAAGGTATGTCTGCAGTAACATTTGTTTGTTGTTCAGCTTTGAGGATCAAATCTTAATTTTGTATACCTTTTTTCAGATATGCTAATGAGTCTGCCATTTGTTTTGTAGTGATCAGCATGTTTTCAGTTGTTAGAACTGGATTAAAATGACTTCTATACTTAGTTAAGCATGATTTGATCACATTTTATAGCTAACTTCAAGCAAGCGCTAACTGGAACAGATATATATCTGAGCATCTTGTACTGGCAATAAGTCTACTTACATTACCCTATGTGTGCATGCATGTGTGAAGAGCTTTTTCAGTTTCCCTTGAATTTTTTTTTACTTTTAGCCAGTGTTGCTTGTGTCATGCTTATTCCCCTTCGTGGCATGGGTGGCTAACATAGTCTCTTTTCTGGCAAAGTGAGGTCAAGATGTGAGATTTTTGGTTTGGTTTCATTCCTCAGTGATATGAAATATCCCTGGTCAACAGTTTGTGGTTGTTTTTTTTTTTTTTTTGGGGGGGGGGGGGGCGGGTGAGGGAAGAGGGGGCGCCTGTAGATCGAGGAAAAAAAAATTCCTGCAAGCTTCAGAAACAGAATACTGAGCAAAAAATCAAATGACTGTGCTCACAGTGCTCAGCTGTGTATACTCTTTGAGTCAATGGTTGCTCCTAATTTAGCTCTGGCTTCTTTCCACATGTATGTCAATACCCTCTGATCCAGCCTTCACTGCAGGGTACTTGCGGTCCTCTGCTGCATGTTTATGAAAGGGTGACGTGGGGTCAGTTCAGCTGGTGTGGAGGGCCACAACTGTTCACAGGTTCATGCCAACAATTTTAAATTATTACATGGATAGTTCATAGTCCTAAGGGGCAAACAGAGGACTTGAGCAGCGGTAGCCTGGATGTAGATAGCTATGCGACCATGCAGTTTTCCTGCCAGTCCTGCTGTTCCTGGTTCTCTGGGTTGCCCTCAGAAAGCCCATGACCTTCCTTCATGTGGCTATGAACCAGTTTCCCCAAACCATTCTAGTATGTGCTATGGGTATAAATAATGGAATATGTGTCACTGAATAACCTTTACTGACATGAGTTCATTTGCATTAGCAGAAGTGATCACAGAACGTTTGCCACTATAAAACATGAATATGAATCAGACCTGGTATAAGTTATCTAAAGTGATTATTAATTAGGCTGACCCCATATTATGATGGCTGATTAGATAGAAATAGTTTAGAAAGTTTTTTTTTATAATTGTAATTATACAATCAATGTTGCTAATATGTGGAAAATTGTATAACTTGAGAAAATGTATAATTTACCTGATAGTTAATCTGTACTTTATACCTGAGGAGCTATATCAGTTCTGACAGTTCTCAGCACTATTTCAGCTCTGATGAAGAAAGTGTACTTAAAGGTTCTCTCACCATTTACCAGAACTATTGATTCCTAATATTCCTGTTAGAATTCTGTCTTTTTATTACTAATGATTCATTATGTTTCAGTTGTATTTGGCAAGAGTCTTCTCCAAGAACTGATCCAACACTTTCATGCTCTGAGGCAGGAACCAGTTCAGGGTTTGTTCTGTTGGGAAGGAGGAATGAAAAAGGGAGGAAACATTAGTCAGGATGACACATCCCTGGTTACTATCCAGCTACTTCAAGGGAGGAGGCAGCGGGGAGGGGAAGGAGTGAGACCTCACAGTTGGAGTAGGTGGTGGTTGTAGGAACAGCAGGAGAAATGTAAGAAATTGCAAAGTGGGAAAAAGTCTCCCATGTGTTTCATCTGCTTAAATACTGCTAAACCATGCCCCATATCCTCATGCCATGACCTTTCTGGAAATCCAGGCACCTTATGTGCTGCCTCACTGCCCAGGGGACTCTATGAACAACTGCAGAACAACATCATGTCTACTTGACTCTACACTGAGACTGCTGATGAGCCAAGAGAGTTCGCCGCTTTGGAGATTTGCGGGAACGCTGCAGTTAATAACTCCCTGGCTACACAAAATGTCATGGGCGCTCTGAGGGCAACCCATAAACAAAAGTGACTGAGTAGTCGCATAGTTGTCTCCAACCAGGCTACTGTTGTTCTTGAAGTCCTGTGTTATCCTCTTAGGTCTATGAACCACCCATGTAATAATTTAAAATAATTTTCATTCAGCCCGGGGTTGATGCAGTGTGCAAAAGCAAGTTCTTAATTAGTTGCTCTCTAAGCTTTTTATACTTTACCCTCAAGTCTATCTCAAATGAACAATAGCAGGTTCAATGTTGTGCACTTAAATCCTCAGTATTACCAAAAGATAAATGAATTTACATCTCCTGAGTTTCCCTTGAGATTTCCTATCCAAAGGCTAGGGTGTCTGTGAATGAGCCAGCTTAGCTGAGGAGGAGAGAAAAAAAAAAACACATCTAATATGATACAGCCAGGAATTTTTCAACTACAAGACATTAAACCCATTTACAACACCATTCTTCACATAGATTCAGAGATCAAGCTTTACAGACATAGGAATTGAGAATTTTTACTGTATTAACTTCTTAGATCCTCAGCTGCTTATTTTTCTATCTTTCGCAAATTGTATCTTTTGTGAATCCTGTTAGTGAAAGTCAGCTGTCTTCTATTCAGTTGATAACAAACATACCAGCCCCTTTTCTTCCTGTTTATAGTCTTTTAAAAATTAAAGATATAGAAATAGTGTTTAGAAAAACCTCAGTGTTTGGAAATGCAGAGCAGAAGTAGCTTATGGTTATGAAGACCAAAATCTAAAGTATAACGCTGTGAGGGTTGTAATTTTATAACTCCCTAGTAAATATGCATGAAGCTTTGTTCAAGGCTTTGGAATATATTCCTTAAAAACAAGCTTTCAGACAGGATGAAAGAAATTGAACAGAAAGAGAATTGAAAATGATGCTTTCATCATGGGCTAATGCTGCCTGAGTAGTCTGCCAGCGATTCTGATCTTAAGCTGCTGCAGTTGCAAGCCAAAACTTGGCCTGACAGCCTCCTCATTTTAAAAATGCCAGGTTTTATCCGCCAGCTTCCTCATACTGCTATTGAAGGGACTGCAGTTCTACTGTTTCTCTTGTAATCATAATTGCTTATACCCCTCCTTGGGAATGCTATTGCATTTAATTCTGGGTCAGATATTTTACAGTATTTTGACCAAATCACTTACAGAGCTGGCAATCTTAATGCAATTTACTTCATAAGGGCCAGGGATCACACTAGTAGATTTCTACTCTAAGTGAGATTAATAGGATACTGGACTACGCAGTGTGATAGTGAGGTTTTTTTTTTTGTTTGTTCTGTAGGCTACTGTGCACCTGTTTCCTGCCGTGACCACCCCTTCTCTCTGTTCGGTGGTGATGTATGGTCTGATAGGACTCATAATGCTGTATTAAAGAAACTTTGTGAAGTACAATTCATGTATTTTGTATGAAATTTACTCTTAGCAAGAGTCTAGTTTTAATTCACTACATCTCACTTCAGCCAGATTATCACTATTCTTCTTGTACCATTGAATGGATAAGACAGCAAACTAATGGCACTAATCATTCATCTTCCAGGGGTTCTGCAATTCCAGACATTTTTGTGTTATGGAGTGCCTCATGTGAGCCTAACTGAAATTTCTTCAAATGAATGCATATCCACTAGTTAAGCGTTCGTAAAGTTTGCGCCGTATGTGCCCCTATCACCTTTCAACTTTCTATTACTCCTACCTATTATTATATTCCTATATTAATGACACCTTGCTAACCATAGATAATAGAAGGTCTCAACACCTGATAGAATAGGTCCTGAGAAGTGTAAGGCTAGGAGAGGCCAAAAATTGGCTTCTCCTTACGTACAGCCAGCACTGGTCTTGCACAGACCCTTTGCTCATTTTCATGAGATGGAGAATTCGTCTGTACAGCTTGCAGCAGGCCAGCGTTAATGAGGAAGCAGTGTCCTTGGCACAGATAACCTGCCCCTGGTGATCAAGGTGATTGTAGTTGGTTGAGGTTGTGCTTTGAGTAATTAATGAAGAGTTCAACATGACCCGTTGTCTTGCAGTATTCTGCACAGGCATTTTCCCTGCAACTTCCTCTAATACAAACTGAGCAGCCTTCTACTTCTTCAGAACTGCACTGTGTGGAAAGTCATTAAAAATGTCACTTCTCCATATATTTAATTTGGAGTTCTTGCAAATCACACTGAACCTTCATTACATACTGAGTTTTTGAAATGCAGCACTTGTCTTCTCTATTCTGAACTTTCCATCAAACACACGATCTCTGGTATGAGTAGATTTATTAGCAGTTGTCAAGATCCCGCCTTTCAAAGAGATAAAATTATCAGTAGGTAAATTAATTTCCATAACTCCTATCTTTTATTTATTAATAGTAAGACCCATTTGTTTGGCAGAGCTTGCAAGACTATCTGTCTTTTTGTGCACCTCTTCAACTAAATGCTTTTTTGTAATAAGAAATCAGAGTTGGTCAAGTGAGCCAGTCCTACCAATGCATGATTTAATTTCTATTTGAACTCTAAATATGATAAGTCAGTTGTGGATAGAGATGATGTTTGCCCATGCTTTGGTAACGATTAGTTGGTTGAAAGGGCAATATGTTATACCTGCCTTTTCGAAAAAGTTCACTAGCTTTGTGCTTCCTTACTTTCCTGTTGGCCAGCTATCCATGCCAGGGATGCAATCTCAAACTATGTGTTCAAAGCAAAGCGTCAAGGCCAGCTTCTTAGGCAAAGCTTAGGTGACAAGCAACTTTAGGAACCTACAGATATGGCATTGTGAATTTGAGTGCTGTCTAGACTGAACATAAGTGCCTAAAGAGGAATTTAATGGCATATATCCCTCTTCTGGTTCCAGCTCAAGGAGAGACCTAAGTATGCACAGAATTAAGCATGTCATAAGCCTTGCTGGCCAAGAAGATTAGTTGAGTTAGAAGATTTGAAACATTTTTATAATTTCTTTGTGTTTTAGGCTACATATAAATGTGCACTGATATGATGTGTATAAAGTAATTCAGTTTCTTTTCCCCCTCTTTGTGCATTTGTAAGCCTTGAGCAACAAGCTGTTCTTCACAGGAATTTAAGCACACTTAGTAAGCATGTCGCCAGTTATCATCATGCCTCGGGATAATAAGCAAGGAGGCAGATGAGCTGGCAAAACAAGGTAAGTAAATGATCCATATTTTTTACGTCCACCTCCAAAGCCCTGTGCAAAATGAAACAGAAATCAGATATATTTATGTATATATGTAAAGTTCTTTATGAGATGGTTATGGACAAAGTTCTGTGCTTCAATTTTCGAAGGCAGGAGTGACACTTGGAATGAAAGCAGGTTCTAAAAACAAATTTTAGTGAAACCTTGAAATAAAAATCAAAACACAAGGGTACAACTCAGTTAGCTTGCTTTTCGTGGAGAACTTTGTCTGTGTGGATTTCCCAGGCTTGTCTTAAAACTAGCACAACCTGACCCTAGCTGATTCCATAAAATTGATTTCACGTGCATCTGCTGCCCAGATGACCCCAAATGAGCAGTGTATAAGAACTTACCTGCTCCTCAGGCTTTTCAGACTGGCAGGTGTTATTAGCAGATCAGTCTGAATTTACTACCTTGGAGAGTGGGGTGGACCTGAAGCTGCTTCTAGCAGTACTTTGCAAGATTGGTGAGCTGTGATGAATTACTGAGAACCATTTCACACTTAAAATTTACTACATCTCCTGCATATGGAAATGAACTGAGAAAGAGCAGATGCCACACCAAAATTTTCATGTGTTCTTAGTGTTTCATTTCTGTCTGTTCCTGAGAACTGTGGGAGAGAAAAGTCACAGGTAGAAGATGAAAATGATTTGATGAGAAAGGACTGTGAAGAAGGAGAACATCAATTCACACCTATGCAGCTGCTTCTGTCCTTTCAGCAGATGCTGTAGTAATTTCTCAGCTTTCTACAGCTGATGTTTGGTCAGTGAGAAGATTTGTGGAAGAGTACCATTGCAGTATGCTGCCCACACTATCCCTGGTCTAGGCAGTGCAACGTAACATGTACCTCAGCTCTTGTGCAGTTGCCAGTGCAGGGGATGGCAGGGACATGAGGAAGAGGCAGCGACGGACATGGCTTTGGTGACTCCTGTCTCTCAGTGAATGGGTGCGTTTCTATTCCACTGGCTTCGCCGTGTATCTGAAAAACTTTCTTAGGTCTCGTCGTGGTGACTATACGGATCCTGTTTCAGATCCCTTCCAGTTCTCTTGAGTGCACTTTTGGAAGACAAACATGGCCTCTTTCCCCTCACGAGATTAAAAAGCTGTAGCCAAATCTAGTTGGAAATATATTACACGATTGGTATTTCAAAAATAGCTTATAAATGTACTGTTTATTCCCCTAGAGGTACATAGTAGGTAACGACAAGGGTTAAACTAAAAATCATTATCTTTCTTTCCTATTTTATCAGACTTTTTTCTTGCATGGTTTGATAAACTCATCAAGCCTGATTTCCTTCCTCTGTAATGTCAGCTAGCATTTTTCCTAGTGGGAGCTGCTGACAACCCACTCCTCCTTTCCTTGAACTAACCTAATCTGTTTAACTGCTTCCAATTTTTTTGATGTGGCTTTCAGGTTTAGCAAATCAGTCTATCACCCTCTCTGGCACCTGGAAGGTAGTATTTTGCTTAGCCATTGTTTCCTGACTTCTCTGAAGTTGTGAAAACTGGTGTCTTATCTCCAGCAATCCTTTGTTTTCCTTCTTTATTCTCTTCCAACATGCTTCTTGGATGCAGTCAAGCAGGATAGCATCATATCGGTTACATATAACATTCATTTGATAATAAGAAAAAGATACTAAAAATGTCTCCCAGCGTCTCCTTGTTTATCTTGTAATCAGGGTTTAAAATTCCAAGGACAGAGGCCAGGCCCTACTGAGTGGGGTCCAAAGTCTCATGATGGTTCCAAAAACCACTTGAGCTAAAAAAAAGAAGGTTTTTCTGTTTAAAAAAAAAGAAGTTGATTTCGTTAGGGGTATAACTTTCTACTGTTGTTTTTATTAATAGACTTTAAAGAATGCATGCCTACATGTAGATTTAAGGTATTAGAAATTCCAGTTTCAAACATATGCTGACTGAACCTGCATCAAAATATTGTAGGGTGATTTATCAAAAATTCAAAGTAACAGTAGCAGGTAAAACACCTACTCTGAAGGAAAGTTAGCCATATAAATCATTCAGTAAGCAGCAACTTTGGGTCTGGCCCCTTCCTTCAAGGTGAGTCTGAGACAACTGTTCCACCTCCATATGCCCACCAGTAGAATGTAAAAGATCAGGATGGAAAATAGTTTCAGAGTAAGAATAGTTTCCAATTAACCTTTCCAATTGGAAACCATTGAGGATATCATATTCTCAAAAACTAAACCTAGACCTTGGGGAACTAGAGGAGCGTAAGAGGAAGCCAGACTTAAGGAATCAGCTTAAAACCAACACCACCTTGGACAGAATCTTCCACCTCTGCTAAGAAGTAGTGGTCCTTCACACCTCAGATAACTCTCTTTTTATAACTTCGCTGTTTGTAGTTCTGTTACCAGTATTTGCTGTTTATAATTTTGAACTACTACAATTTGGTATTTGTGTTTATTCTGCTGCTATGGTGTTCAAACCTTGAGCTAATTTTTTAATGTACAGGAGACATGTTTCTCTTTGTTTTGCAAAAGTACTTTTCTGTAGGAAAACCTGAATCCATTTTGGAAATTACTTCCCTGTGTAAGACCACCTTTCCTATCAGAATTGTGTTTATGATGGTAAATTTATATCAAATGGTTATTCTGATTATGTTACTTTAAACTGTTAAAGGAGGATTTGAAATTCCCATCCAGTGATGTTTTAATCTGAAGATAACCCTCTTACCCACAGTGCTGCTTTGCAGCAACAGGGACTAGTTCCTACAGGTTTCTATTTTTTTGATCTTTTGTTTCTTATAATAAAGTTTCATTTCTGTTTGAAATGGGCAAAGAGCATAGAGATCAGAGATTTCTACTAGTGGTTTGCAGGTTGCATGCTGGAAATTCTGACATTTCCTCTTAAGAAACATTTTCTTATTTATTTATTTTTGCTCACCTCATAACTTTATATTACTGTCTGGATTCTACTTAGAAGCAGGTTCTAGATACAAGTGTTCAGGGTCCACTTAGTACCTAATTTTTGCAACAACGGAAGGATCAGTGGCAAGCAGATAGAAGGACGGGTGCACAAATGCAGCTGGCTGACGCACCAGGAAAGCAACTTGTAGCAGAAGGAACCCTGAATCTGACCCTCTCTGCTAGAAAACTGGAGATGAAATGTTTTATGGGGGAAGGAAGATCAATAGGAAGATAAAGGATAACTCTCTAGTTATGAGAATTTTTACCACAGATTTCATGAAATGAATTACTTAAAAATATTATTATTATTTAGAAAATAACAAAAGCAGAGGCCAGAGCTGCGAGCAGGGATAAGTCACCTGATACCAATGGGTTGTTTTCCCCATTTTTAACAAAGGTGTTTTGGACTTTGGAAGATTCTAAATATACTGACTTTCAAAAGCAGAACAGAAATAAGCAGACAGGTTTTCAGCTGGAAAGTTGCTGTGTCACTGGAAATATGTATCATTTTATATACAGGATAAAAAGTGACATCTTCTCAAAGGCTCCTTCTTTGACTGCTCTACGTTTGCGTTACGGGCACCACTAGCTCTGGGTGTTCTCTCCCCCCTTTTCTGCTTTGATTTCTTGTGCCATAAAGGCTTCCATAATTTTCTGAACTGTAAAGACTAAGAGCACCTGTCACCAGACTGGAACAATAAGGTTACAGAGCGAATTAACATTTTAGGAATCGTGTTCACTCAGTCATTGATGTAGGAGTATTAGCCTGCAACGCTGAGGAAATGTGGGGGGTTCTGCTTGCTTATTCCTAAGGCTAAACATAGATGGCCTGAAGTACTGCTTTTATCTTCAGTGTTGGTGCAAAGGCAAAGTCTGTGGGCTCACAGGTTGTCATCAGAGAAAAGAAAGCAGATTTGACATCTCATTTCTATTTACTGTTGCCCCAAGGCTCTTTTGTTCAGAAACATTTTTCACGTCCCCAGTAGGGGAGGACTATATAGCAACTTCTTTAGGTGCTAGTTACTAAATAACTTATGTCCACTTGCCCACTCATTGCCAGAAGCCAGCTCTCCGTTCCGCTCATTGTAATAGGGCAAATTATTTTCATTACTGATGGCTGTACTGTGTGTCCAGGGAGTCAGCTGAAGGTGGTTGGACTGTTATTGGAAATGAAATAAGATTACCCAGCTGCACTATTCGTAAAGGCCTCTTATAGCCTGGTCTCAGTAGAGGCTGTTCAGAAAGAGCGCAAATCCTCAGAGATCTTCAACATAGTAATCAGAGGTTGATGGCTGATGAGAAGAGGTTGTGCACAGAGAAAGGTTTATTGCTTCTGCTTTTGTCTTTTGCCAAAAATGTAGATCATTTGTTAACAGAGACGTTTCTCTAGTTATCTGACCCATCTGAATTTAAGGAAAAAATAGAGGATTGAGAAAACTTATAGTCTTGAAGGACTGAGCTAAAAAGGCTTCTTGCAGAAAGGAGCATTAAGTAATGTACGTGCTCAGAGGATTAATAAATTATGTCAATGTTATGTTATTCAGTCAAACCTTAAATGCGTTCATCATTGTTTAATCTCTCTTCAGATTTTAAATCCTCTAAATCAGTTATCAGTAGGTCACACCAAAGGAGGTATTACCTTGACTCTCATTCTTCTGATTTCTAGTCGTTCATACCATTTTTTTGATTCTTACTACAGTCTTTTCTATTAGTTGAAAAGAAAAATTTCAGAACTATTGTATTCTTTGTCAACAGTACTGGACAATGATGCGTACAGTGCTTCTGCGGCATGCCATTTCATTCTCAGAGAACTTCTTTTCTTTTTTTCCCATGATTTGGTATGGAAATGTTTTGTCTTGTTCCACCTTTGAATGAATTTTGTTTATATAACATACAATTGCTTACTTAATGGCAAAAAAAAAAAAAAAAAAGCAAGACAATTTTCCTGTCTATGACAATATTATTTCTGTTTGGAAACTTACATTCATCTTCAGTTAAGAAAGCATGTTTGCAGAAATAAGCTGGTATTTTGAGCTAGATGCCTAAAAGTACTCATTGTCATTGATAAAGGAGTGGTCACATTTTCAGAGCTGTTTAGTTCTCTAGAAGCTAAATCAGTAACGGCCAGTGAGTGCTTACGACTCTGAAAATGAGTGTCTTATTTACGTTCCTAAATAAACATTTTGAAGAGAAATATATGTTTGATAACAAGTAATAAAGTTTATTGTGATGGACTTCCTGAGTGTTCGGCAGACACTCAATGATCTTGCTTGTGTATCTGCTTTCAGAGGAACATTACAAAATGGCTTAGGGCAATTAGGTCAGCCGGTGCAAGTAGAAACTTATGCCATATATTGAAATATCTACATAGCTTGACAGCTCTTTTCTGAAAATGACAGTAAAAATCTGGGTTCAGTGCCTTTGTATTGTGGAAATCCCATTTCAGTCTTGCAGAATGAATGTACTAGTAGCATTGTAACACACAGTGACGCTCTAAACTTTCGTGGAGTGATAGTTGCACAGTATTTTCCAGCTCAGGCCAATAACGTTAGGTTAACTTGCCTGTTTGTAGGTGGCAGTGGAAAATCAAATGGAATAGTGGTAGCTAAATCTGCCTGGATTGAATTATAAGTACCTCATAAGTGAAGCTTTTTTTGATGGCGTGCCAAAGAAACCAGGTCATGTCTACTCTGTGTAAACATTGCCAGTAATATAAAAAATCTGGACATTGAGACTTTGCTTTGTGTATGAGAAGTTCAAAATTCTTTCCCAAGAGAACTTGCTCTCCCTATCTTGTAGATGGAGAATGGAGTGGACATAGTGTGGCCTCAAAAACTGAGCCAAAAATTATGCAAGTAGCTTTTTGCAATTTGTGTTTCCAATTCATGGAGAAGTAAAGGCATGGGATGTAAACTACTTTGGACGAGGCAAGTAGACATTAACATAATTTGTGTCCTTTGTCATGTCCTAGAGCAATTGAGTTGTTGAACATTGTCTTTTGATTGCACTGGCCTGTAGTGGAAAGAGTGCAGTTGAGGGAAACACCTGAGAGATGTGCTGTGACTGAGGATAGCCAAGTCTCCTCCTGAATGTTTGGAGGAAACTCTTACAGGGATGCAGCATGCTTCCAAATAGCACACCACTTAAACTGAGGCTGAGGAGGTGCTTTCTTTCCCAGATGGCATTATGGTTGAATTATTCCTTTTTATCTGTGAGGGGAGTACAAAACTCTGCTTTGATCTCACTTGCTTCCCATCTTTGTTCATACACTCAAGGAGTGAACGTTTGCCATAGCACTCATGTGAAAAAAGTACATCTTTAGTTGCTGGGTGTTTTTGATATCCCTGGAGAATATTTCCCTTTCTCCTGTGTACCCCTGTGACATAGCTTGCTCTCTGTCTGTCTATTACTGTATTGCAAAATATCTTTAATTATATTTTTGTTAATACACAAATCTCAGCTCTCACGGTTGGTTAGTACCTAGCTGAAATGTAATAAAATGCCAAAGGTTAGGAAAACCCCAAATAATCTTCAGTTGTTAGTGAATACTTGCATCTTGGTATCTTGGCAAACTAAGCACCTGTAAGTTATAGAGCGTGTTTAGATCTCAAGAAACTGAGACGCCACTTGGTCGCTTACCAAATTCTAAATTGGTCCTACATAATTAAAACTGTCAAGACCAGCCTTTGGGATAAGAATAAGAGTCTGCCAAAAATCAGTACAAAATATATGATACTGTATACAAGAAGGTAGATAATACTTGAAAGTAATTCAGAAATATGATATTACTTTATATCTGAAAATTATAGTGACTAATATTACAAGAATGATAATATATCCAGTAAAGATCAAGGCATTTTTTTAATGAATATGTTTACTCATTATATTTTTTGCATAATAAGGTCCTGCATATCCATTTCATCCGTGAGCATCAGCACATTTACTTTGTTGCTGTTACATTCTGAAAGGTGTTGAAAGCAGGAAGCAGATGAGTCTTATGGAAATGTACCAGTTATGTGATGAACTCTCACTGTTTTTCACGATAATACATACAACTGATAGTAGAATAATGAAGGTATTCTGGGGTTTTATTTGCTTCCTTTTCTTTTTCCATGCTGTATCCTCTTCTGTTTTAAGGATGATCTGCAAGGAAAAAATAACTGGGTTGACGTTGTTTTCAGCTCCTTTTTGATTTGCAAGGGAGAAAGAAATGTGTTTGACAATAAAAGTTTGGAGTTATTCTCTGCTTATTTTGAAATTCCAATTCTGCCTGCCTGGAAAATTCAGGTACTTGAAGAATACTTGAAATTATCATGAAAATGAAACAAAACTTGAATCGCTTGTAGCCTGGCATAAAGAATCTAGCAACTCAGTCACAAGCAAACTATGTAATGTTCATATTTAAGAAATGTATGGAAGAGATAAAGATCAACAGAAAATAACCTAAAGCACTCCATATATGTGGAAAAGCTTCCCCCCAAACCTTAGTGAAATGTCATATACCAGCACCATGACTAGATCTGATGTTTAATGGTTTGTAACTTTACAAAATCAGGAATGTGTCTTTTGCAGGGAGGTTTTCTCATGAAAAGGTGGTGAAGAACCCAGTCTTGTAACGAGGTTCTGAAGAGGCTCTTAATGTTCATAGAAGCCCTTCTTGAAATCAGTCGGTCAACGTACAAGTCATTGCAAGATCAAAGGTTTGAAAAGAAGAGATGTGGGCACAACTGAAAAATTCCTTGCAGATCATTTTGACACCTGAATGTTTTGTTTTGGAAGGAAGAGCTCCACAACAAGCAACTCTATTCAGACCAAAAGACAGAAAAATAAAAATTAATTTTTTAGTATGCACTTTTTCTTTATAGTGCAGGCTCTTCAGGAAGTCTGCTGCATAGTCATGGTTTTAAACCTTTCCAGGGTTGGGTCTGGCCCAACTTTCACAAGTGCAGCTCTTATTAAGTGAGGGCAAAATTAGCTACATTCTTCCAAATCAAGGATTTGATCCTACATGCAGAGAACTTTTGAGTTAACTCATTGACTTTAAGGGAGATTATTCATATACTTAAAGGTAATGCATGGAAATAGTTATACAAAATTAGACCAAAAGTACTCACAGAAAGGAGCTTCCAAGGAAGTGCTTCATTTCAGTGCTTGGTATGACTATGTATAGGAGAGTTTTTAGAAGTGTTTTAGATGTCAAGCTTCATCCCACTGAGAAAAATGAGAAGATATTGATGTCCTTCATAGGTAGATAATGACAAGATTGCAGTATGGCATATAGAGTGTTGTTTGGCTCTATTATAAGAGAGTTTGGATGTCTTGAAAAATGGTCATTGACACTTCATTGTCTTATGATCTTTGCACTGGATACAAATCTCTTCAAGTCTCTTCATGGGCTTGTACTCTTATTAGAGGTCATACATATACAGGAGTTGACTGTATTAAAGAAGATCATCTTAATAATGGGGCATAAAAAAAAGAAGAGCTTTTAAAAACTTTAATTGGTACATGACCTTTTGGTAGTAAAAGCTCTAAAAAAAGTGGTGTTGCGTACACTGAAATATACCACAGGAAAATATCAAAAGTAAAATTGTAGTATTTTTTCATCCTGAAAATCATTGTATTTGAATGCTCAAAAACCTCTGCCTTTTCATAGTCACCCATTTTAGGTATAAGTTAGTGATGTGTTTTTCTCTCTTTAAGAGAGAGTTTCTCTCCACGTTGTAAAATGAAGATGAAAGATCCTAAGGCTGTTTGCATCTATGTCACTAAATCTTAATTTTTCTAGGTAGGGGTGTGGAGGGCCAGGAACATAGTCAGAAGTTATCTTTCTTGTAATGGAAAACCATTGAATTGATTGGATAAGTTTCATAAAACCCAGAAATAAGTTTTTATATTAACTTTCTCTCCATTAAAAATTGTTTGATATTTATTCATATATATATATGTGTATATCTATGTATATATATTTTTTTAATAGTGCTGAATGTCTGCAGCTCCTATTAATTCAGTCACCTTAGTGCTCCACACTTTTGAATAGCATGCCTGCCTTAAAAAGTGTCCTCGTTTTCAGTGCCAAACTCAGTTTTTGCCAGATCTTTGTCACATCAAACGAGGAAAAAAAGTGTTTCCTGTTTGCAAATGAGAATACTCTTAAAGCTGTTTTTCCACATTTGTCCTTTTGCTGCTAATTCTTTTTTCATGAGCTTGTAAAATGAAGAAAAGTGAATCAGTATCCTTCTTGTTTATGGTATGTTTTGCTTTCTGGCTTTCGTGCACTTGCAGTCCAGCGGTGTCATACAGTTTGTGAATTGCTGGGACTCTGATGTGAGCTATATGCTGAGGAAGAGAGGCTTCCTGAGCTCTGACACAGCTGCCAGAATCAGCACATGCAGATTCTTCTGTGGCCTTGCTGGATGGCTTCATAATACCCGAAGCAGGCAGACTGCAAATACCAGTTTGTACTGGGCTGAAGTGAAAGTTCATGGCAGACTGGTGCGTCTAAGAAAATTTTTTCCCCTCTCTTTAAAAAACAGTAGGTAGGTAGTAGGTGAGCCTACAGTGAGTAGGTAGCCTCAAAATCCATTGACCTCAGCTGGAGTCTAGAACAGTTAATCCCAGTTTGTTTTTAATATGTGTGCTGCTCTAAATGACTTTGGTCCAGCAAAAGATGTAAAAATGTACATGAAACCAAGTTATATTGAGCATTTCCAGAAAAACATTTGTTTAACTGTTTTTCTGAAACATGGTCAATACCACATGGTCCTTTTGAGTTGAGTTTTTGAAAACTACAGAGTTATTTTTATACTTTTAGAGGCTTGAATCTGGTTGAAATAATCAGTATTTAGAGAGGCTGACTTGTAAGCACTTAAGAACGTGCTTGGAAATATGACCTTTTATCTAAGCCATATTTCAGACTTTAAACAAGCATCTAAGTTATATTTTGATATCTTTGTTTTTCCTTTCTCCTGCCACTTTCACCTTTTCTACGAGAAAAACTTTAAAATCCAGTTGCATGGTGGCTGAGCTAGCACCTTTGGTTTCCAAAGACCGTAAGAACGCTCTTTTTAAAGCAGTTGTTGAAGAATAAAAATTCATTATACATTGTTAAATTATTACTTAGTATTTCCTGTAATTTATTACAAATTAAGTATAATTATTTCCCTCCAGGATTCGCTCAAAAGGGAGATTAAATCTTATCTGGCTACTGGGAGGGAACAGATACTGCCAGGCTGAGATAAGCGAGGAAACTTTAAGAAATACGCATTGTAATTCATTTTCCAATTTTGCAATTTTATTTATACTTGATTGAATCTAATTATTTTTATTTGAAATTGAACTTTGCTAAACCAGGCACTCTCTCTGTGGAATCTAATAAGATAACAACCCAGGGAAGCATTACCTTATTGTCAGACTTGCTGAACAGTGAAACCCATGCTGTGGTCTTCACTGTGCTGTGTTTGGCCTTTGTGAAACGCATGGTAAAAAGGGGAAACAGTGCACATCCATAATTTATGTATTAGCTAGACATAATATGCATTGTTAAATCTCTGAAACACGTACCAGAGTGGTGCGATGGGATTTTGCTTGGTGGAGTTTACTTAGAGGCCTGATGGAAGCTGTCTACAGCAATTCACTACTGTGGGGTTGTGCCTAAATTCAGTGACTGATTCTTTGGGGAAAAAAGTTACTAATCATTAATCAGCCTTTTCTCCTCCTAACAAGTCTGTTTCCTCTGGTGAATTTTTTGTTAACTCTTTTATATTTGAGTACCTGAAGAAGTATGCAGGTAAGGGGTGAGTGAGAGCTGTGGCCTGCGGGAGTTGAGGGAGGTTCAGGGGTAAGGGCAGGTGGTGCTCCCTGCAGAGCTGGTGGGACCAGCAAAGCGCTGACGTGATTGGAAGCAAGGGGATAGTTTGCACTCCGAAAGCAATTTGCCTTTCTATCAGTTCTCTGGGATGAAGTTATGATGCTTCATCTAACATTGCTTAAGTCATACAAATATATAGGAATATTAAACAAACCTGTATTTTTCCATAGATTTCCATGTGTTTGCTTTAAAAAAAAAAAAAAAAAATTACTACTGTAGCTTTCAGTGGAGGTCCCCAAGAGAAGAAAAACGCAGGTTCTAAAACTTTTTACTCAAGAACAGCTCTAAACTTAAGCAAAGTGATAGTTCCTCTGAAATTTACCTTCATAGATACTGAATTTGGTCTGGCAGTTCCCATGGTCATGATACTCAAGGGACTTGTAGATATAAATTCATAAACAAAGAGCTTGAAAACATTTCAACATTGACTTTTTGGTGAGTAAAAGTGCAGAAGGGCTCTGTAGAGTTTCTAGCTGTGCATTAGTCCCCAGAAGAGCATGGGTATGGATCAATTTACAAAGTCAAGCTATATTTAGAGACAAGGAAAAGCTGAGTTTGTGTGGACTCTAATGCACTAGGCTTTTGTTGGTTTAATCCACTCTGCTAGTGGTCCTGTAGATAAACCAGTCCTACTTGGCTGGCTGAGGCTGTCTTGATTCATTTTGATTTCATACAGCTGACAGGCTTCTCTAATGCAAGCTTTAAAAAGAAGTGTTTAGTGAGGTCCCAGTTCTGTGGGTCTTGCTAAAGTAATATTTTTAGGAAATGAGGTTGCTGTAACAGCCTATGAGGGCTAAAAACTATTGAATTGCAGTTTTGCATGAGAAGTGCAAATAAAGGCTTGTCAACTTGCAGAAGATGCCTGCAGACCAACAGAGGGCAGCAAGGAAGTTTTGTTTCTGACCTGTAATAGTAATACTGTCACTTAGTACAGCCACTGCACTGCACGTTCATAAATGCTTCTTTATTGTTCTTTTGTTCATCTTGCTCTCTTTTCTTGTGATTTCCTCCAGGACTTTATTGTATCTTGCCTGTGATTAAGCTACTAGATTATGAACTTTTTGCGGTAGAGAATATATCTCCTTATATACTTGTAGAGTGTCTAGCCCACAAGGACACCAGTTCTAATTAGAATTAGAGTGATGTCATCACTCATTTTAAATGTCTTTATGAGTGCTACTGATAATAGGAAGGCTTTAAACATACAAAATATTGGTATTTGCCATCCACAATGGGTATTGGGGGGCCTTTCTAGAGTTTTGATTTCTAAATTGTTAACTGTATTTCATGTCCAGTATCTTGAGCCCCCATACTGTCTTGGAAAGCAGTGAGTAGTACAAAGCTTTCCATGTTATGATTCAAGAGTATAAAAATGTAAAATGGTTCATGCACATCTCACATGCTTCACTGCCAACACAATTCAGGATCGTAAACTGCTTAGGAAGGCAGGGAGTCCTGCTTATCTACTAAATGTAAACATGCCTATAGAATATAACCTCTGAAATTATAGAAGATCAAGCCAGGCAGGTTACAGTTTGTATGGAGTTTTACTTCTAGACTTAATGTTGACTTTCAGCCCAAAGTCTCACAGCTGAGCTTTAAATTCCTGGAAATGCTCAAGGACTGATCAGCAGAACACCATGGCTGTTGCCATATTCATATTGATGTCAAGACTTTGTTACATCCCTATATACAGGTGGTATAATCCTGCAATACCTCCTGTTAAATCCCTCAGCTGTCCACACCAGACTTGCTGTACTGAAAGGAACCCTTGGGGTGATGGCTAATGCCGTGAAAGGAGGCGCTGTGTGAATAGCAATGAACCCGCACTGAGAAACAGAGGAGATATTGTAGCAAGCCAGACAGAAGGTTCTGGTGTCCTCTAAACTGTTTCCTCTGCACAGGAAACTTCCTGTCCATGCCTTACAAGATAAAAATGTGTAAGTATATAGGGCTTATGATGAAACTCTGTGTATAAATACCGTACAGCATTTCACACTACATTGAGATATTTAGATTTCATCCTGCCAGTGCTCATCTAATGTGTATTGGAAAAAACAACTAACTTTTTCTATGTTCAGCATAAACGTGATTTAGGACTAAAAGATCAGAATAAAGTTTTGAGAACAAACCTTTGGGAGTTGCTAGGAATTCGGCTCAGGATTTGATTTATGTTCTCCATTTTAATGCAGAAATCGTATAACACTAAATAAATTTGATCTTTTAAAAATAACGTTAGGAATGAATAGGTGACAGGTCAATGAAATGCTGCCTTCTCAAAGCATCAGTTCGCAATCTGTTTATCTTGTTTTGTTTACAAAACCTTCCCCTATACATGCATGTGAGAATAGTTCACATATTGTTTCCTAAATGTTGGCTGAAACGTATCCTCCTGGGAAAGAAGCTGTGATGCTTGAAACACATCCTTCTGGGATTGCTGACCTGATGCAGATGAAATGAGGTGGCTGGGAGAAAGACAGGTAGTTTAACGGTGGTAAAGGGAGAGCACAAGGCAGAGGTGCAGAGCACACGAGTTGATGCAGCTCGTGTTTGCTGGAGTTGTGCATTTACTACTTATTAGAGCTCCCCAGGCAAGAGAAAATCATGAAGGATGGAGCCTGAGTGGCAGAGATACGGGGCCCAGCAGTCCTGGACTCCTGCTGCTGGTGCCTGTATTGCCTCCTCCCCACCTGCAACCTCTTCCGCTGTGATCGCAGGCGTCCTGGTGGCCTTTCCCTCCCTGCCTGAGAACTGCTGGCCTGGGGCAGGGGAAGATCCTGTAATCGTCATGGAAAGCACTTTGCATGCTTGGCTCTCCACATTAAGGAAGATAAATGTATATGTAAAACTTTTTTTTTTTTTCAATCCAATGCTAATGTTGCCTCATTAATTTTGTTCTTTCTCAAAGGATAGTCGCTATTTGCTATCTGTTGATTGTCAGCAAACATGTTGCAGTAGTAGTCCTAAAGGGGCCAATAGCCGTTATTTTAAGTGTATTTTTGTATTTAATTTATTAACCCTGATGAAAGTCAGATAACAAAGCCAGCAGGCCTTTGCAGATAAAAATACTCTCTTGGAAAAATGGATAATGCACTTGTCATAGCTAATCAGTGAAACCAGAGCACTAGGGAATCCTTTTTCCCATAACGCTAGAACCAAATCATTATTATAGCAGCAGTGATGGTAAAAACTAATCCTGTAGTCATGCTCTTTTTTGCAATATGTTGATAGTAAGTTTGGAATGAAAGGCCTTGAGTATCTGAGGATCAAATTAACTGTATACAGTTTCCATTTTGACTTATAATAATTTGATGTAGATTTTGGAATGTTTTACTAAGGGTTGTTACTCTTGCTTTACTAGCATGGGATTTGTCTTGATATTGGGATGAAATGGCAAAGGACCAAATTAGAGGTACAGTTGCAATGCTCACACATGTAAAACCTGATGCAGTCAAACAAATAGAGGTTCTGAAACAGAAAACTTTCATTTCTAAGTTGTTGTGGCAACTTTGAAGCTGATTAAACTGTTGCTAACTACAGCTTTGTGAATAACATGTCCTTGGGCTTTCAAAACCTGATATTGAAGTAATAAGGTGGGAAAGAATTTGCGATGAAGCACAGAGATGTGTATTTCAAAAATCAATGATGTGGAACATTTTACTCTGATTCTTTGTTGATCTAATGAATAAAATAGTTATAGAATATCTTAGGAATCACTTAGTGTATTTACAGGTGATTTGGAGGAAAGAAAGAATAAGAAAATGTGCATTGTTTTCAAGTGAGTCTGTAGGCACGTTAGGCTGTGGCCAGCTGAGTAAAAAGCTGTGCTTTGAATTTTTGGGTTTATGCCAGTGCTAACATGGAATTAATTTATCAGCCTAGGTGTTTCGGAGTTCGGATGCAAATATTTTAACAATTTGTGGTAAATAGTGTCACTTTCAGTGACACTTCTCCAGCTAGAGCTGTATGCAGGTTAATGAAAGCAACAACAAATCAATTTATCATGAAGAAACTTCAGGTAAATTGTTTTGTGGAAAGCAAGTCTCCTCTGCAGATTGTTCCTGCACTATGGATAGCCTCTTCTATTTGTTTTCTAGGATTTTTTTTCAAGGCTTAAGCTCTTCTTGGAACTTCATCTTGATGAAAGCATAAGCAGATAATTCTAAGTGTCAATATAGTTTGCTGAAGTTGATCATCACGTGGGGTAAAACCTGAATTCTGTGGTGAACTGTGTTGCATTTGTGCATTGACCAAACTCCTACTGATATCAATGAGAGTTTTGTCTGACTAAAGAATTCAGGATTTTATCTGAGGAAATGAGTCAAAAAAAAAACAAGGGATAAGCCAAATGGAAAAGAAATGTATTACAGACAGAAAATCTTCATACTATACAAGCAGAGATCTAGACTGTACCTGACTTCCTCCAAAGAGAGGAGGAGGAGAAAAAAAAAAAAAAAAAGGCTGAGATCCATCTCTTCTCGTCATCCCTATCCAAAGGCTGTGCTGGAGAACTTTAGCAAGGCTAGTACTGCTTTAAAAAGCTCAGCTCTGGTATAAAGCATTTCATCCTTCAGGGTCATGTTTTAACACAATTACAGGAGTAGTCATGTTGCAAAGCACAGGCAGCAAATCTAGGTCTCCAGGATAACAGAGCCCTATGGAATATCTCTTCACTGCTTTTGGCTGAAGAGCAACAGCCTGGCCTTAATTCTAGTGTGTGTGTGTGTGCGTGTTTGTTTTTAACCAAACACAACTATCCCAAATAACATGAAATCTCATGTGCATTCTAAGCTGAAAGCCTGGATGTGTTCTGGCAATACACACCTGGTTAATATTCTCTGGAGAAGCTTTAAACAGAAAAAAGCTTCTGCTTTAAACAGCTATGGTGTCAGCTCAAAGGTTGCAATCAAAGTTTTTTTTTTTTTTTTTTCATATAGAAAATCTTAATGCTCACTAGCATTAAGTTCTGTGTTTTGCTGCCTCCTCCCTCATCTGAAATGAAATCTCCAGTGAAAGACTCTTCAAAAACTTTTAGTTATTCATTCTCAAAACAATAAATCTCTTTGGTAATGTTTGAGAAAAACAGCCTGGTAAGGAAGAATGCCTTGCTTAAGAAAAATAGCTTTGTGTCCATTCAGGGCAAGATATGACAAGTTCCTGAGCATTTCGTTCACGTGCATGTTAATTCAGTATCTCCAAGGGGTTAGGAGGAAGGGATGAGAACAGGAGCATGAGTTTTACTACTGGTGGAAAACCTTTCTTGCAGTGGTATCTGAAGCAGGCTGGATTTTTGAATGAGTTTCTATGGTAACCCATAGCCTAATCTGCTACCTGAAGAATGCTATTTGCCCTGCTGTCATGGAGTGTAAAGCTAGAAAAGATTATGTGCCTGTGGCTTGATCTCCCATATTAACACTGAGCATAGGCCTTGTCTAAACTCCTGTTTGAGCTGGAGTAATTCCATCAGAAAATTGCTGGTGAAAGGTTTTGTTGTTGCTAGCAGATTCTACTGCAGCCCTCGGTGCAGGTTGTTGCAGTCACCGACAGTTGAATAAACAAAGCTGCTTTTGCCTAGTTCGCATCTCATGTGGTGTATGTTGGGATGTGTTAACTTTATTGTCCCTGTAGAGTCACAGAGTAAAAATGGGCTTTCTGATGTGTCTTGGACTTCATCAAATAATAGCAGTGAAAATGTGAATTAAAACCTTCTGAGGGCATCAAAAGTTTGCTGGGGAGGAATATGAGCAAGTGCCTGCAGTACTCGCAGCGGGCTGGATCATGGGAGAGTCAGCCAGATGTAATGCCTGTGTTACCCTGACAGTCAGCTTCACTGTCGGGACACTTTAAAACAGAAAAATCAACACTTGACTCAGAAAGGTAGGCTTTAAAACAAAACTGTCAACTTCTTCCTTATGCTTAATATGATCTCTTTGGATTTTTTTTAAGTATTTGTACACAGAATCTGACTGCAAACAGAATAATGAAACTGAGTTTCCATGAATATTTTTGTTTAAATGTTTACATGTTCTATTCCAGCTGTATTCACTCCTCCTCGTAGTATTTGTGAGTGTTTTTGTGCATCTATTTGTAGACAGCAAATATCAGAATAAATTTGGCTGAAGACGGTGAAAATGCCTTTAAGCATGAACAGTTAGGAAATGCAAGCTGGGAGGTAATTGCCCTGTGTCCTCTATATCCCATGGGCTTGGTAGAAAATAGTACTGACCAAGCCATATCATTAGATATTTGTATAATTTTAAAAGATTATATATACATTATATAAAGATATAAACATTTCATGGTTTAAATAATGTATAGTTTAGCTGATAAACATTTCCCTCTTTCGCATGTTTCCAAAGAAAAGAAGGTAAGGCCACTGTCCGTAAAACAGCTGCTGAAGTGCCTACCTTCAGACATGTTTGTCCGTCTAACTGGCTATATGTACATTTCTGTAGGATCAGAGTATACATTTCTCAGATGTGTTTACTTTCTCCAGTTTATACACGATGCTAGGGAATATTCTGCATCTCAAAGATATAGCCAAAGGAAGAAAAAGACACACTTTGGTAGCAGTCTGAAGGAAAGCAGAATGGAATTCAGTGCGCACAAGTGCCTGGGAAGCAATAATTTGTGACTATTTCTGGGTTTTGATGGGTTCCCAAAAGAACACTGCAATTGTAATGATTTTCAAGGGAAAAAAATGTGGACCAACACTCTGAAGTACTTCAGTTGGGTCAAGATCTTACCTATCATAGGTGTTTTTGCTTTTAACCATGATCTGCTCAAAAAGGGACACCTATGTTTTCTCTGTACGTGTATGTCTGAACATATACCGCTCAACAGCAGTTGTCCAGTAACTGTTGCCTAGGGCTAAAGGATGGAAGTAAAACAAGAAAAGGTATGATGTGATATGGAGCTTAAGAGAAGGTTAATTTTTAGGATAGCTTTTCTTGGAAGATTGATTAATAAAGACCCTGTGGTCATGAATGCAAAGGTTTTGTTTTTTAAATAGCTGGCCAAGTACAATTCAGAGAGATCTTGGTGTTCCAGTGCTGCAAATTGTGTTTGAACCCGGTGTCACTTTGTGTGATCAGGTTCGGGGTACACAATCAAAGAATTGCCTTCAGTTGTCTTTGTGACTAGTTCACAAGCAGGTAAATTATGGCCTTGCCACTCCCGGTAGCCTTTAGGACTGTCTTAGTGTTCATGAGCAAGACATAAGATGGGAAATCAGAAGCAAAATGAAGCTCTTAGTGGAAGCTGGTTTTAAGAGGAAAAAGGCCCTTAGTGAGTAGTGAATTCTGAAAAGTGACAGGTTGACCACATTTTGAAATTGTAGTTTCTTGATAGTAAGATAATGTATTTCCAAAATATATCTTCTGCTGAAAGTTATCAGACCGTAAAGAAAGCTGATAATTATTTAAAGTCTGACTTAACGTCACAGAAATGTTTCTGAAACAAGGCAGGCACTGGAATGATCAAAATTAAAGGAAGTGGTGGTTTTGGTATCTTGAAGCTTATTGCTTATTAATTGTCATTCATTAATACTGTGATATATAACAAGTGAACAGGTTCAGTTTTAAAAAAGACTTCTTTAATTTCAGAGACTGATAATTACAGTATCACAACTTCAATATCAATCAAGACTTTTTTATTGACGCTGTAAGGAACAGACTGTCTGAAATTTAGATTTGTCAGAAAGATCTACATGGTCTTAGTATAAGATGGGTCAGGAAGTTTTTAATGCCTATAGTTTCAGCAAAATTGAATCTTTATATCATTTTCTACATTTCATATCTTTGAACTGGTTCTATTTTGAAATTATCTTTTATCCTTTTATTACATTCATGTTGTTCTGATCATCACTTTTTGTGCCGGCAGGAGATGCCCTCATGGGGAGGAGTTCTCACATCACTGAAGAAATGCTAGGCTTTGAATACTTTGTCATATCCTGATAGAGTTCTTAAAAAAAAAAAAAAAAAAAAAAAAAAAAAAACCATTGTCCCTGTGGTTTTCTTCAGCTAATCTGCTGCAACCTTTCTGTAATTATATAGATTAAATTTCATAGATTATATCTCCAGAGACTTTTACTGATAGAGAAAACTGTGCAATGTTTTATTTTACGCTTGTACAGTTACATGTAGCGTAGTGAAATTGCAACTAATTTGAACTTTTATGAAAAAAGCATCAGACCTAAGGCGACACAGTATCTCCTGTTCTCATCAATGGGATGAGTCTTACAGAAGTCTTGCAATTTGAATGTTGCTTCTTAAAAACCATAATTTTGACCCTCTTTAGAGATCACTTGGCTTTCTGGTTTCATATACCATGAAACACTTTGTTTCTGGTATAGGTATGGACTGCAGCCTCGTGCTAGGTCATACACGGTTTGGACTGATCAGAGAGGGAACTTCCTGACTGAGTTTCTCTTTTTGGACCAAGAGTCCTGGTTTTAATCTCTCATGGGACTATATGGACTACACAGTAAGGCTAGCTACAGCAGGTACCTGTGGGATGCGGTTAAACAGCAACAGCAGCAGCAGCCCCTGTGCCAGCCAGGCAGGCTTTGAACTGTTTTGGTTGGTAGCTATTACAGCCTCTAATTTTCATAATGAGGGCAGGGCGCATCAATAAGGAAAAAGAGATCCCTTTTACCCTGATACTTTAACACGCTTCCTATTGCTGATGTTATTTAGACTAAAACAAGACTGGGCTTTAACAAAATAAATGTATTCAGCAGGGATTGCATGCTAGCCAAGAGTGCTGTGCTTTCCAGAATCAAGGAAGATAAATGTTTCTGCCTCTTAGGATTTTGTACTGTACTTAAGTTTAAGATATATAGTTGCTTTAACTTCTTCAGAAGTGGTGTGTGCTTATCAGAAATGAGCACAGTGCAGAATATTGAAAGGAGGGAGTTGTCAGACTTAAATAAAAGCATTTAACCGCCCACAAGCAGCCTAATATTTAGCTCTAGCTAGACTTCTGGTTCACAAACACTGAAGAACCTATATTCAATGCAATGGCATTCATTTACTATGCATGGAAAAGATTTCAGTTGTCTTTCTCTGAGGAATACTGTTGGTGCCAGGACACAAAATTGAATACAACATCTCAAGCAGAAACAGTCTTTAGTGCTTCAGGAAAGTACATGTATTTTGTTGGAGGCTGGATTATTAGTTTTATGTGCAGTGCTATGATATTAGTGAACCATTATGAACTTTTTTAACAACAGAGGACTTAAATAAACAGAAGGTGATCGCTTTCCATAAGGATTCACAGAAGAACGGTAAAAAGTACTTCCTTTATTTTAAAATTTGAACAACAGTGAAAATGTAGGGTTGGTCTGCTAATCAAATGGATGTATAACATGGGAGTTCTGAACTGGATTTTCAAATGGCAGCTCTTATCAGTTTATGCAGGATGCACAATTAAACGGGAAGTCGGAATGGCGTAGGTTTCATTAACACTGTATTCCTCTTTCTGCTCAGTCAGCTGTATTACCGTGGGTGTGGGGTAGCACGCCAACAAGAGCACTGAAAATGAAAACAAAGTAGATGTGTCTGATATCTTGCATGGAAATAGGGTATGGTTCCAGCTGGACTTGTTGATTTCATAGCTGATTATTTTAGTTGTTAAAATAAAAAATTGTCAGATGACTTAATTAGAAAAGCTCTGCAGTTTCTTTTTCTAATGAAAACAACAGGGACCAGTGGAGAATAGGCAAATTTGAGACAATGAATAAGAAACAAGGAAAGTAAGCTAAAATTGAACATTGTAAGTATTCCTTATTTGTTCTGTGCTGCTTAATAATAACAACTCTAATCTGCTGCTTAGTACACAGTAATAATGGTATACCATTGCCCAGTGCTGATTTACAAGGGAATACTTACAGAATAAGTTAATGAAGGAAAGGCTAAATTAATTAAAAACCTGTTCTTACAATGCAAGTCAACTAAATTCATTGGAAGTGGATCTTTAAAGCACTACTGCACAAAATAATGGCACTATGGAAGAGGTTTTGTATATGAGAAGCATGCTATGGTCGCACAGTTTCTCTCCCTCTGAAATAAGTTCACTGCAGAAGGTATTAATATAATCCCTACTGCTTTTTCATCTCAAGCTTTGTGGTGTTCTCTTTCAGCAGACGTTTCTGAAGAAACTGTTAAGAAACAGGTAGTATGATCTACTGAGTGCTTCATTGTATATAATAACTCCTTGCTTTTACAACAGTTTGTTCAAAAGGTTATTGGTGCTGCCTGATTTGCTGTGCCTGATTTTAGTCAACTACTCCTGGACATTTGCAGTGGCTATCCAGGCAGTCTTCAGCTGGCAGTGTGGACTGACACCTGCCAGGGAACATTGTACCACCCATCCCTCTAATTTTAAGAGGAATAAGGATAGTGAATCAGCTTCAAAATTAACAGTTTCCTATGCTTGAGAGTGTTGCTTGATCACCTGCTTTGCCAGACCTGATACCTGCTCCGTTGTGCTTCATTGCACACAGCAGCTGCAGACGTCGAGCTGCTCTGAAAAGCTAAGCTGAGCTACATCAGCAACATAAGAGGAAATTGAAATGGCAAGACTTTGAAGACAGTTGATGAGACTAGCTGATATCACTCACTGTGAAAGGGACTTTAGGGTGCTGGTTTTGTTTTTTTCTTTTTGGATTTTTTTTTTTTTTTGCAATAGGGGGAAAAATAAGCAAGCAACTTTGAGAGAATATTGGTAGTGCCAATCACACTTTTTTGCTGCTTTATTAGCACCCCTTGCCAAGGGCCACATTGGTGACTGCTAGGTCATTTAGTGATGTTTCAAAGAAATGAAAAAAATCCTTCTGTTACAACTGAGGGAACCCAAGACTAGGGAATCCCTGGAGTTTCAGGAACCCAGCTGCTGAGAGCAGCCCAATTCTCCTTGCACTTACTTGCCTTGTTAGATTTTTCCATGTCATTCATTGCAGCAAGGTTTCTTATGATAGCTATGTTCTGTAGGTAAGAAGTCCTCTGCTATGCAAACCTCCTCTAAAGACAACTTTTCTGACTGGGCTTTGTGGGCTTTGGATCAGAGGTTTCATGAGGTGTCAGTTCACTGCTGGGAAGGAGCTGTGACTTGCAGGGAGAAAGAGGAGACCTTCCTTATCTTAGCCTTGTTGTCTGACTTTCGAAGTGACAGAGCCAAGAACAGCCGGCATCTGGCCTCTCCACCAAGACAACGGCTGCCGTCTCCTGCAGTGGTGGATGACGGCAAGGGGAGCAGGTCTGCATGTGCGTGGTGGGCTTCAAGCTGGGAAGAAGCGACTTCTGGTAGAGCAGATCAGTGGCATGAGTCCCTAGTGGAAGTCTGGGTTGTTAATAGGAAGGAAAGTGCGTGGTGGGTATGCGTATTTGGGGGTAAGGCAAATGTGGTTTCTCTTTTATTGTACCTCCATGTTATCAAACTGATCCATCCCTTCCTGCTAGCAATGTTTCCTTCACTTGCTGTTGATGCAAAGTCCTGCTCTTGCTGGCCTGCCATTATAACATAGATCTCTCCCAACTCTTTCTCTGTAAGGGTTGGCACCAAAAAGAATCCAAGTGAATCACTGCTCTATAGCAGAATCCTCTCCTGAACAGGTTTATGCAGTATGCTATTTTTCTGTTGCATTCCAGTGTCATCAGTTTCATTTAAAGCATTTTCAGACTTTTTTTAATTAAAAAATTTAAAATAATTAGAATGAAGTCATGAAAGAGAAACTTTTCAGTTTGATTCATGAAAAAACTTTTTGAGAAATTCATTTTTATAATTAATTTGGAATGGACAGGATTATTTTACAGCTTTGCACATAAATTATATCTGTTTGCTTTTTGCCAATAAATTTATACAGTAATTAGACATGGGTGAGAAGCTGTTAACTGAGACAATTATTTATCCCATCTAGTTTAGCCCAGCAAAATTTGTCTAATATAAAGAAAAGCAAAACTTTTCTTACATAAAATTGAAAGGGAGTTTAAGTGTAGCTAAACTATCAGTCTAAAAGTTTGTCCTAGAGAGGGGAAAAAAAGCTTTTATTAGTTTTGTTTTTCTCTACTGCATATCTTATGCTGGCTGATTAGAAGTCATCTGTAATTGATGTGGAGTTTGATGTGGTGTTTCATGTTTTCTTTGAGCACACAAGTTTGGCCAGTTTGCATAACATTCTCATGACACTAAAAATATATTTACCCATACCTGCTGTTATTTTAGCTTGACTGCAAGACAGATTGGAATAATCCAGATAAATATCCCTCGGAAGATCATATCATCCCTCAAGTGATCAACTAGCACAAAACGTAATCTACAAAAAAAAAAAAATCTTTAAAAAATATTGCAGGGAGAAACTCAGAAGCTTTGTATACAGTGATTTGATACATCTTTATGCATGCAAGAATCCAGTCTTGTTACCGATGAGGTTAAAACATGTAGAACTGAAAATAGAATTACAAACTTGATCTGAAAGTATATCTGCATGTCATGCAGCTAAGCAAGCAAGGTGAGAAAAGTAAGGGAAAAAAGTCAGTTTGTGTTATCGGGCTGAACAGAGGGAAACTGTGGTAGAGGAATAAGTGTCCCGCGCTTTTAGTCAAGAAGTGGAATGGAAAGTCTGCTCCAATTAATTCCTGCTCCTCAATTTCATGTGCTGCCTTACAGATCATTCTGTCAAATCCTGTCACTTGTGGAAAAAGTCACACTCTTTCTTACACAGGTCGTAGTTATTATTTCTGCTGTCTTAAGCTCTCCTGAAGGCAGACTGCAACTATAAGCCCTCTATACTTTCAGCTTTCTAACTTGGTGAATTAGATTCCAGGCTGACAAAAGTCCATAAGCTTAGATGATACATATGTATAAGCAGATATAGCCAGAATAGCATCTCTTCCAGTATTGGTCCTGACATTTTATTAATAAAGATAACAATTTGCATATGCACATGTGTCTGCTTCCTTACTTTTCAGTTAGAACTAATTTTTTGTTTTACTGTAGATCCTTTTTTAAGCTTCTAATAGTTCTGATATATAACTTTTACAATAAATTAAACTGTCTATTTTGCCTTCAGCATTTCCTGGACTTTTAAATATTAATATTTTCTAAAAAAAATTTTTTTCTCTAAAATGTTTTTATCTTGCCTTGTTTACAAAGAGTAAAGAGAATATTAGAGAAATCAAGATATTCTTAGATTAATTCGGGCTATTTCTAAAGTAACAGGACTTTTGATTTTGAAGGGGTGTAAACAATTAATTAAAAAAATTTTGTTCAAGCTGTGCAGTTTTTGTGAAATTGCTAACGAAATTCACTAAAAATATATATATATATCTTGCCATATAAGAAAAATTATTGAAGTCCCTTTCATTCTGGAAAAAATGAAAAGCTAATTTTGGATATTCAAAGTAGCTTAAGTTTAAAAAAACATTATTTCATGGCTATGTTATACCACAGCTGTTGACATGCGATGATTAGACATATTTATATGATGATACATTTTCTTTTCTGGATCAACATTCCTCCTTTGTGCACTGTAGCAGTCCAAGTTTTATTTTAAAAATTATCACAGCAAGTGTTCGTGGGAGAAAAAATATTCAACTATTACGTCTAACTGTGATAGATTAAGAAGTGATGTAATTATAAAGATAGAAAAATGTAATTCGTTTGAAGACATCTTGAATTTAAATTTAATCTGGAGAGTTTTGACATAACATTTTGAAATTTCCAAACAAATCTTTTTCAAATCAATACAAACAATTCTGTTTCATCAGAAATGTTGAACGTTTGTTTTCCATTTCATTCAAAGTGAAAACAAATTTTGATATGTTAACATTTTCAGTGAAATAAAAATTGAGATAGGAACTGTTCTAAGGTCCACAGTTTCCTAGTGTTTGATTTTACCAAGTATGTGAGAACTCTCCTTGATCGTTGTATCACTTTAAGTAGTGTTGGTTTTCTGAGCTGTGAGACTTGGCATTTGTCACTGAGCTAAATAAAAATATATTTTCATCTTCACTGGGAATTTACATTTTTCTAGTTCCCATATTCTGAATATGATTAGAAACCCCCAAGCAACAAGTCCTACTTGTTAACAGTTTCTAAATCATATGCATCTTACTTTTGGAATTCAGCGTTTTTTTTTTTTAATAAAGCTTTTTCACAGTCATTTTACTGTGCTCACATAGTTTGAAACTAGAAGGAGTATTTTCTTATAGTTGCAATGTTGTATGCATGTGTTCACAAGCCGATGAAGAAATATTTTGGATATCCTGTTTCCCATTTGCACCAGGGAATGTATCTCAAAGGTTATAAAATCAAAGCAAGTAAGGCAAGTACATTAGGCATCTTCCTGGTAAGAAGGTAAGTGAGCAAATCTATTCATGGTTTAGAAATGTTTTTGATTCCATTCCATAGTATCCATTACTGCAAACTGTACGTGTGAGTCCGTACCTGCAAGAATGAGGTAAGGTTCATTCAAGCCTCTCCTGGATTTGGCTGTGAGGCAAAGAAAATAGGAGTCTTTCTGCCTGTAATTTCTGTATTTCAGCAAAGACATTTTTGGCATCAGCAGATAGCAGGGCAGCTTTCACAGAACCCTCTGTTAAGTAAGAATATATTGATGGGGTCCCAGAGTTTCTGTCTGTTATGTTTAGGTGAATAATTCATCTTTTCACCTTGTTGCTCGAATTAAAAAAGCTAAAGCCCTAAGCTAAAAACAGGTGCTTAGCAGATGAAATGCAAATCTACAGTTCAGGGGGAAATTACCTTCTGCTGACTGTTCTTGCACTAAACTTGTGGTAGGTAAAGGCGCTTCAGGATGGCGTTTAGGGTGTGTTCCTGGGCAGGATGCAGTCCTCAAGTTAGCTCTGCTTCATGTCGGCAGTCCAGGAGATGGGCGCTTACACTGACCCTCTCCAAGACAGCAGCGTGCAATTGATTCTTCATGTCTTCAGGCTGTCCAAGCATGAATATTGAGTTTGGCTCCTCTGCTAAGAAAGGAGATCTGAGGAATACCCCTTCTGCCCTTGACTTCTGTTTCAGACTCAAAGGGCTAAATGCAACCAAGCCCTGGGAATGCAACAAAAAGCCTGATTTGGCAATAAAATGAGCATTTTCCAAGTGCTTTCAGCAGCATTACTCCTTTCTGTGTTGTGCATACCTGCAGTGAATCATCTGCATTTTCTCAGAAAGGTGTCCTTTGCCCGTTTAAGTCCAGTACTTCTAGCGACATAAATAAAAATACTATATTAGTTCTTTAGAGACTCTATTTTTCTAGCCTCAGTTAATGAATTTTTCCTGCTCCACCTCCATTTGTTTCCTTCAAAGCTATTTTCTTAACAAAAACAAACAGCTTTGTGGTTTTCCTCCTTCATGGTATCTCACCTCATGCTTCCGTGAAAATGACCCAGAATTAGGGCAGTACCATTTCAGAGAACTTTCTCATATGAGGGGACACAGCACGTGCCACTAAGAGGGAGGGGAAGGGGCTGGTATGCCAGCCCCCTATGTGCCTCTAGAGTTGCACCTCTCACGTGGCATTGCTAGAATAAATGGATGAAAGACATTTCTGGGGATGGAATTCATCCTAAAGTAGAAATATGACAAAGCTAATGTATGTTTCAAGTTCCATGCAATGCCCTAAAGCAGTATTAAAGTGCAATACTGTCTTTGCCTCTGAATGAATAATATATTATTCAAAGCTGATAAAGCATTTTCATCTGTTTGATCTCAGAGTGCTTATACTGATAGGTTAGCATTATTGTCTCCGTCTTCAGATGTTGGATTGTTATCTTATCCCATACTGTCCTAGTGTATTCTTTGTCTGATATGTCTCATGGTGTTTCTGCATGGCATGCCAGCTGTTTGGCTGTGGTGGTTTGAGATACTGTCTCTTGCAGTTAAAAAGCACAGCCAATTCCCTGTATAATTAATTCTCTACTTTGATTTCCTCTCCTTTTTGTGCAAAAAATGAAACTGCTACTCCAAAAGATATTCATGAAAATTTAATATCGATTTGGGGTCTGATACTGCTAGGCAGAGCTGTCATTTGTTGCAAAACTGGTGAGGAAGAGCTGACTCCTTGTTTAATTTGGACTGTTCCTTTTCTCATATTATGTAGGTGGAAAGTAGAGGAAAGAATTCAAATGATGGCTTCACTAGATATGGGTAGGAAAGTACTGCATATGATGCTGTGGGTGATACTTTGTTGTAGCATCTCTTGATGCTGGCAAATACCCAAGCATACACTATGCCTGAGGCCTGTTGATAAGGGGTGGGTGAATCACCCCTTCTTTTTTTTATTTTGGTTTTTCTTTTGTTTCATGACAGCTCCCACATGACGTTTGCTACCCTCGACATACTGTTAGCTTGACTTACTGTTAACTTAGTGAATTAATGGTGTATGTCCCTCTGACTCCTATTGGCATCTTTCTGCATATCCAGTATGTCTTCAGGCTTTTTCTTTCTCACTTCCCAAAGCTTACCCTCATTTTGCACATTCTTCATAACCTTAAAATCAGCATGCTGTTTGTTTCCTGGCTTTGCTGATGTTGAGGGTTCCTTTTAAAATGTAAAGAAGAGCTTTTCATCAGATTTTCAATCTCCGGTAACTATCTTTAGCACACTAAACTATTGGGAGAAAAGTATTAAATATACCCCTCAAAAATGATGCACTGGTCAGTAAAGGTGGGAGAATGGAAATTTAAACCGGTCCCATTGAGGAGCACCTTGACCACAGCAAGTGCTGGGAAAGTAGCTTGTCTGGGATGGATACTTCTGGCTGAAGGCCCAAGATCTGCTGGGAATGGGATAAGAAGCTCACACCTCCTCATTCTGGGGGCTGCATTGCATCTCTTTTCCATCTTAAATTAGCCTGTTCAGCTATCCTGTCATTACTAGTGGAGGGCACAGTCCCAGACTTCCCTTTTAACAGATCTGTTTTTTTATAATCGCAGAGGCTGTGCTGATGTTGCTCCATAATCGCTGAGTATTCTGATAGCTTGTGACATTTATAGCTTTGGCAAAGCTCTTTGTAATTGCAGGATTGATTGCTATGGGCTGCTTCGGGCTTCTGGTGTTCTTACATAAGGGAATACATCATTGTTTAGACAACATGCATGAAAACTTTCAAAATCCTTTTTATATTAAACTTTTAAATTTTAATTTTGCAGATTATAAATCCACTAAGTAGAAGAAAGAGTTTTAAGAGGCTTCAGTAGTAAATCTACAGCATAAATCATAAGGATTTAGCTGTTGTATGTGACACTGCAGTTAAGGTTAATAGAAACTGCAAATAAGATTTCTCTGACTCATCTCTGAAATATATTCCCCCCATCCTGAGTCCTCAATATCTTAATGGGTGTCACTTCTCGCTGTGTTAGGTGTAACCAAAATTGTTGATGATCTGTACTTGAAGACTTGAGAGCTTGTCTGTTCCCGTGTGTTTGGAAACTGGAGCATAGACACAGGGCTATGTTATGCAAAGAAACTTTTGTTTTAGAGTCCACCCAGATGTCTGTGGTCCTGAGAGCAAGTGGAGCAGAAGGATCGGAAAGGTATGTGCTACACCAAATTGTTAAAGTCTTTCAAGTGATTAAAAATGGTTTAAATCTTTGCCAACCTCACAACTTAGAGACTGTCACAGTTGGATAAAAGCAAGATAAAGCTATGGTTTCTTACCTTGTTCTTGTTACTGGTTGGAATTCGGCTGCTGCTGGGCAGATTTTGGTTGCAGCAGTGCCCTGTTTCCATTGCTGCTACACAGGCACATGGAAGCTATTGAAAGCAGCTTTCCTTTTCTTCTTCCAGTTATTCTGATTTATAACATCTATATCATACACTTTAAATTTATAATCCTTTGTCTCCATATCTAGCCCTTTATTCTGTCTCCAGCAAAGCCCACAGTGCAAGTCTAGGGAAAAGTAAGAATAGGAGAAGCATATATTTTGCTTTCCTATGAAACACTCCCGACTTCCGACCATCTTCTGTTCAGGGGGTTTCCTCTGCCAATTGTGTTTGCCTAGGAAGCATCTGACAGTGGCTCTCTCTTACGAGTGCTTATTCAGGCACTCCTGAAATTTCCCCTGAAATTCGTGCATCTGTAGCATCCTTTGGCAAGGAGTTCCACAGGCCTACGTGTGGCCTGTTGTGTGAACAACCTCCTTTGTTTTGAACCAAACTCCTTCATTTGATGTCTTCTACGTCCTTGCATTAGAAGAGTGAACAGCAGGGCCCACTCCCTCTACAACACTTGAGATCTTGTAAGTCTCTATTGTTTCACTCCAGAATATTCTTTTTTTTTTTTTTTTTTTCCCAGACTGTCTGAATTCAGTGTACTCAACCATACCTGTTCTGGAAGCTGTTCCATATTTTTGATTATCTTCTTCTGCATTTGAAAATTTTCCACTGATGATATATTTCTTTTGAAAACAGGGAATCAGAACTGCTCACAATATTCAAAGCACTATATTCAAATACAGTGACATAACTACATATTGTGTTTTGTTCTCAGTTCCTATCCTAAAGTTTCCTAATGTATGACGACTTTGACTGCTGCTTAACTTGGAGCTTATGTTGTTGTGGAACAGCCTGTTCTAACTGCAAGGTCTTACAACTTAATGTTAGTGGCCAGCTCAGAGCCCATCGTTTCCCTACATGCAAATTCTGCATTTATCTGCATTGAATTCTGTCAATTTTCTGCTTTGCTACTGCCCTCCCACTGTTTTCCCTTTGCCAGGGTTGTTAATCTGTAGGTTAAAGTAGCTATATACTGAAGATTTAGTTATTGCAATTTTGTCTTGCTTACCTTAAGGTTCTGCAAGTAGTTCTAGGCAAAGAGCCCTTCCCACTGATGAAGCGTGCAGGCAGAAAATACCAGCTACTGGAGAAGGTCATAATTTTCTGTATTGCAGCTCAGGATCTCTTCCAGTTATTACAGGAGAAGTCTTTATCAACAGAAAAAGATCCAAAGAAATTGCTGAATGGCTTGCTGAATGGAGGCATTAATGGTCTGCAAGCTTCCATCCTGAGATTTACGAGTTAGAAAATTAAGACTGTGTGGAGCAGGGTGCCATGCTGGTGGGCAGACACCCCCAGGAGGAGCTGAGCAGGTCAGGCTGCTCCTGGCACATCACCACAAACTGTGCTTGACGCTTGGGCTTGGCAGCAGGGCCCCCATAGAGAGAGCCACCCTTAACAGGCATCTTGATTTCAGACATCTGGCTAGCATGTAAGGTTATCTCAATTTAAATGCTCAAATGCTGAGAGAACGCTATAGTGACGCACTGCATTAAAAGGTGAGAAGGAACCTGATTGTCACCCTGTGTGCTAAGAGGGATATTCCTATGGGCCTACAGTATCCAGTATGTGCAATCATAGAAGTAGTTTGTTTGCCAGGTCAGACAAGCACTAGGGAGAACTTTCCAGTCTCCCAGTTCCTGTATAGCAAAAGGATGGTAGACTTCTGGATGATGTGTTCATGATTACAGGAAACACCTGAAGTTCTGCTCACAAATGCCTCCATACAGAGCCATACTCTGGACACCATACAGGTAGTACTTTTTCATGTTTTACTTTTTTCCCTTTTCCTATTGTGGACCTCACATGTATTTCCAGCAAAATACAGCAGTGAATCTATGCCAGCTAATCCTGATTAGTGGTCACTTTTTCCAATTTTACACTTGCTTGCTGTGACTTTAGTCGCTTTGCATGGGAATATAGATGTTGAACACATACTGATTGGCACCACTTTTTGAGGGTACTAGGTATCTTTGCAGAGAAGAAAGCCTTCCACAAAGCTTATGCAAATGAGAATCATTCTGGCTCTGAACTGCAGGACACGTACACAAGCACATTAAACCTTTTGCTATGAGTAAAGCAATCAGGACTCTCCCTGTGCTTAACAGAATTTCATCTGGCTGCCTTCTCCTTGTCGTGCCTTCTCCCTGTCTTAGCCTCTCTGACACAGCATCACCTGGCTGCTGAGATTTCTTAAAGGATAGACTTCTCTGTTATCTTGTCTCTTGGATTCTTGTTGTCTTGCTGACTTAATGGAAGCTCCCTATGAAGGCAGGTCAGTATCCAGTACCCTGGATACACTGAATCTCCCGTTCGCTTCCCTCTCCCTCCATTCTTTTATGTGCATTATGGGAACAGCGATAGGTCTCCTCTTTATTTTTGTGTTCCATAACTGACTGAGTTAAGGTAAGGGTAGAAATCCTTAGATGTATTAAGTTAAAGTGAATAATAATCGCTATTGTTCTTTGGCTCACAGTTAATGATAGAGTTGAAGATACTACTACGTACTCTTACTAGTAAACACTGAAACATTCTTTTTTTATCTAGACTTCTACCGGCATAAAATTTAACATGTCCTGTTAACTATACGTTTGCTGAGCCCCACAGCAATTGTAAAACATCACATATTAAATAAGAATGTTGGCCTTTCATTTTTCATCTTCTCAGTTTAAGCATTATGTGCAAATATATATTTTTAAACTTTAAAGACATTTCACAGAATAAAAAGTTAATTATCAAAACCTTTCTTCACAAGAGTTTTGGTTTTTTTAACAATTACTACAGTGACACTCTAAATCATGCAGGGCAATAATTGGCAGTTACTTGTTAAAGAAGAATTAATGCAGCTATAAGTCTTTCTGAATTTTATTTGTATTAAAGCACAATTTTTGTTTTTCATCTCTATTTTTTATTAATTATTCTTACCTGCTAGAACGTGTTAGTTACATGAAGGAACTTTGCCTTTTGTGTAGTGTGGGCTGAAAATAATTTTTTTCTTTTTCTGCTTCTTAATCTCTCTCTGTATCATATTTTGTGTTAATTTATTTTCCATTCAGTGATTGATTTTTTTCTTTAGCTTTTGACCCAAAGAAATACATCTTACCAGAGAAAACTAACAAAGGCAAGCTGTATGTTCGCTTCCCTTGGCACCTTCTCTAATCAGTGGTAAGATAGGTAACTTTACAAGTGATTCAGAGCTGGAGCCTGATTTATCCTGTGGAGGAGAGTCTAATCTTTGAATATAGAGAGCACCTTTAACAAGACTACCTGGATTAATTCAGTGTTTGGGAAAAACTTTGTGGTAAATGTCAAAGTTAACTAATAAAGTGAGCACAGTTTTGGAAAGGCGCCTGTCCCCCCTTCTCACCTACCCCTCCTCCCTCATTTAATAATAAACAGTTATAAGTTTTAAGCTTTTATAATTTTCTGGGAATGATCTGGGAAAGCACTTAAGTGTGTATTTACTTAACGCTACAGAATGTTTATGTTCATAGTCCTAAAACAACAAAAAGTCATTTGGCAAGAAAATTCAATTCAGTAAGTGTGTCTTGCTCTGATATCTTTTGTCCCTAAGCTGTTGTCAGGATTTGCAAATATTTGTGCCTGTAAGCTGTTCAGATTTACAGTACAGGCAATTGGATATTGCTGCCATAAAAAATCAGAGGAATTTATCAATACGCTTCCGAGTAGATAAATAAGCAGCAGGGAACTCTCTCAGCCCAGCAGTTCTACAGGAAATAGAACCGTATTGATTAATTTCATGGAAGTGGAAGCCCTGTTTTTCTGCCACTGATAATGTGTGATTGTCAGAGGCTACTTCCAACCCAAGCCTTTGATTCTGTGTTATAATCAGATGTGTGTTACAAGAGTTGCATAATTGTTATCCGTGGGAGATAACTTGAGTAGGCAGAACATATCTGATGCACCCAGCCCACCATGCGGATCTGAGTTTGCTTCATCCTTCACATTTATAAGAATATCCACATTCTGCCACCTTACTCTCAGCAAGAAATGTTTTATTCCATTAATGGTCTCATTAAAATTAAGGACTGTCTGGTACAGTCAAGTTACTGACCTCAAATGTAATACCTGCATGAAAGTAAAAGCATACCTTTAGGTCTTAAGAAGATGAAGTCTAAAGACTAAATTGAAGAACAGGTTTTATTCGCTGAAACACTATCCTGTAGGCTTTGTATTTTTCTTTGGAAAAAAATAGCAATAGTAATTAATGTTACGTATAATGCAGACTACTTTTTCTGTGAAGTGCTTTGTTTTCACTAAATTACTTTTTATACCAATTACTCTGTGGCCATATAGGATAGCATGTTTCTACCAGGAGGACAGGGTCAAGCAGATCCTACCTTGTCCTGTTTCTTGGTGAAAGCAGAATTGTTTGCCTGGGCTTAATATAATGCTGCAGAAATCAAATAATTCTAGCGCTAGAAAACTACCTGCCATGTGGGTGAGCCTTGTGTGTGTTGCACTGGATGGTGTAGGCACACATTTTGTATGTGGCTTGGTATATCTATGCAGAAATAACTGTTGCAGGAAACAGGAAGAGGAGTGAATGGTGTTACTTGTGAATCAGGAATAGAACAGGCGATTTCGCAGTATGGTGATATGTTATAGTTTATCACATTGCAGCACACGCATGGTTCTCAGTATAAAAATAGCCAATGGAAAACACTACTGAACTAAGTCCAGATATTATCGTTCAGTTATGTACTGCAGTTTAATGTAATTCTGTTTCTCTGTTATAGAGTATATGCTGGATTCTGAGTCACTAAAAGTGAGGAATTCTTATCATTTCCCTATCATGAAGCATAGTAAGTTAGTTACAACGTACAGCTCCATTTTTATACTTAAGATAGTACAGCTTTTCTGGTTTTACCTGATCAGGGCTTCAGTTCAAATAAAAGAAAATTAAAAACTGGAAATTTCCTAAGGAAAACAAAGATAGCAATTCAAGGTGCAACCATGAGTTCTGGACACCGGATTAATAGGAACCTGAGCAAGGGCTGAGGCCACAGTGAAGCTGAATTTGACAGTTGCTGTAGACTCTATGATAAATGAACGGTGCCATGAGGCAGAACAGATTACGATTTAATATTCGTTCTCTTGTAAATGGCTATATCTGCAGGAATATAAGGAAGTGATAAATGGAGGACTTCAAATGGCATTGGAACTGGATTGCTGACACGTTTTGGCATGCTGTTTGCAGAGCACACACCAAAAGAAATATCTGTGTACCTTCGCAGTACAGTGGAGATCTGCACACTTACAGGGTAAGCAATACATTGCTCTGGAGGGACCTTGGCTAAATATTTATTTTCTCTCCACTAATCATAACTTTACAGAATGGAAGTATACTTTATTTAAAAATAATTTGTGTGCCTGGTTCTTGTTTAGTCATAAGGAAAGCAAATAACATTTAGAAGTGGGAAAATGTTTTTGAACTTTAGATGGAGATGAGGAGAAAATAGCTGCTGTTCATTACAACTCTTTGAACAGCCTCCTCCGTGTTATTGTTTTACTGGAAATCATCTCTCTGCTGTGGAAAACTTCAAGCTCTCACGGAGGTATGTACAGGTAAATCATCCCTAAGCATATCCTTTACAGCAGGAAAGTAGGGAATCATGTCTGGGAACCCTCTGCAACTGTGTTACACCTGCAATATTTTGCAAAGTGTATACTTTTAAAATGTCATTTTCTGGTACAAAAGGCAGCCACCTCCATGTAAACTATGTTGGTCCCTATTCAATTTAGCTTCCCAGAAAATGATCTCCAACTGAACAGTGTGTTCCAGTGTATTAGATAAGAATCCAAATAAGACCGATGGCAGCACACCAGGAATTCTTGAACGTGTAAGACCAGCATAACTGCTGCTGCATTCATGAGCTGTTCAGCAAGCACCTTCCTCTGAGCTAGTTCTTCTGCTTCTGTAGTTCTTCTGCTTAGCCGTTGCCACGTTTCCTCTCCCCAGTGTTTTGATGTGACCGCTGTGCAACTTTTGCCTTCTGCCGAAATGGGGCATGCCCATACAGGAGCAGGTTATACATGGGCATGGTTATTAAATGCAGATAAAGACAGTGCAAAGACAGCTGTTAAGGCAGAATAAACAGTATTTAAAATGTCAGAGATCGTAGCAGTGTTTGCATAGGCATGTTATACAGCATGCAGTGAGCAACGGAGGTATTCAACTCTGCAAGTTTAATAAAGGAGCAGAAAACGTACATGCAATGTAGTGAAACTTCTTCTGGAAGCAATCTATTAATGCTTCCATTTTTCTTTCTTATATTAAAAGTTTGTGTTTTTGTACTTAAGCCAGCAGTGTTGCAGCAATGCTGTGATAAGGATATGAGAAAAGCAGGACTTCTGAGAGAGGAAATATTTTTTGTTGTTTAATGGGGCTGTTGGAAAAATTGTCTAAGCTGTTTGGCATACAAGGCCCCTTCAGATTTCAAACACAAGTAGTAAATTTCAAGTGAAGTATAAATGACAAAAAAGTGCAAAAAGGTGCAAATTAGCATTTTTAAAGACTAAACGTTCTAAAATAGTAACCATTTATCTTTGAAAATACAACCTACTTTATTAGTTCTGTATGGACAAAAGCACTAGTTTATTCAGGTCTTGTGCAAACCAGTGTTTGGTTCCAGCAAACGCTTTTTCACGTAGTTAAATTTTACCGAATTCCGTCTCATGATAATACTCAAATGAAAAATGGAAGAATTAAAAATATCTAGGAATCTACTAGGTCGTGAGGAAGAACGACCGTGATAAACATTAGATTGCAGCATAGGAGAGTAGGAATAATTTATGGGTTTAACAAAAATTGTAATTGTTTCACTATGTCTTAAGAGGGCAGACTGGCATTTTCGGGTTTTAGAAAGTAAGAGTATTTTGAAAAGTGATTTAAAAGAAGAGAGGATAGAAGATGGCAGATGGGGTACCTAAAACAGGATTGCTTGGAAAAAAGTCTTGAAAGGTATGTGAGGGAAGGAAATGTAAATTGACTGGCTAGGTTTATAGAATAGCCTTCTGTAATAATAATATGGCAGATGGCAGGTAGAGACAGGTTAGCTAAAAAGCCCAGTAAGAGCTCAATATTATCTTTAGTTTTATATAAAATTCTGCATTTATTGTATGAAAAACAATCAGGTAAGAAAGGCACTTCATAAGCCTCTGGAATTTTGCAAGGCTTGTTTCCACATGAAAGTCATGAAATCCATAGGAGGCTTTGTTTCCTAAAAATGCACTATTAGTTTAGCTTTGGATTATTAGTTCCTTCAAAGGGAATGTAATTAAAATAGTGTAACTTAACATTTCCTTCTTAAACTCATAACAGTGTGGGATTATCTTTATGAATTAAGAATTAATCTTTGCAACAGGTTGTCATCAACCAATGATACAGTGACTGTGCACAGATATTTGAAAAATAATCCTTTTCTTGGAAGAAGAAAATTCTTCCCTGTTTAACCCAGGATATAAATGTTTTAAATTATCTATTTCTCTGTTGAAGAGTCAAGAGTTGAAATTTATTGTATGAGAATGCCTTAAGTCTCTTAAGTTGTGTTTAAAAACCCAGGCAAGCAATCAAGAAAGCAACCAGATAAGAATAAAATCTTTTGTTTTGACTAGTGAGAGGACTTTCATGTGCACAGTATTTTGGTTCTGGGATGAGATTCTTCGTTTAGCAAGCATAAAACATTTATGTGATTTCATAACATTATCAAATCCTATGCAATGCATATAGTAAGTATCTCATCACAAAACTGCTCGGGTACTATGAAAATAACTGGATTTCTGCTTCCCATTCTACCATTGACTTGTTTGGTCACCTTTGCAAGCCTTGTCAATGCTTATGTGATTGCTAAGGTAAGGTGACATGAACCTAACTTACGGTATTCTTTGTTAATGCGCTTAAGTGCACGTATAAATTAGGCATTTATATAAAAGCACTTCCTGTGTATTTTCCACAAAGGTTGCTCGCTGTCTGGATTATTTTGCTAATGTCTCTCTTATAACAAAAAACCTTTAGCTGTTGAACGGGAGGGCTGTGCAGGTGTCGCAGCTGACTGGTATACCGTGTAGGGAAGTGCTAATAAGAGGCTGTATCCCAAGTAAGCGGGTATCAGGTCTTTTGGAACTCATTGAAGAAAATACATGGGACTTCACGTTCTTCATGCTGAAGAACTTTGAGTTTCTCGACTATCTTCATACCAGGCAGCAGAAAAATGCCAGGGGTTGTAAGATAATTTGAATGCTGAGAGGTATTGTGTTGCACATGAACATTTCTACTGAGTAAGTGTATAGGTTCCTCACAGAAGGCTCCCTAAGAAAATTATTCAGAGTGTTTTTGCAGCAGGCTACAAGTCTTCAGAGGGAAAATCATTAGAAGGTATTTCTTCACCACTATGTTCTTAACTCTGTATTTTTTTTTCTTGGCTTTATATTAGGGAGGAAGCAAACCTACAGGGAAAGATAGTGGGTCAGTGCAGAGGGAATTATTACCCCAGGACTGTGACTCCAACCTAGCACAAACAAATAGTTCTCCCTTAAAGATACGCATTTCAATGGCTGGAAGAGACCATGAGATACAAAATTATATACAGAAGTTTTTGTTGTGGACTGAACCAAATGAAGTGTTTCTGCAGTTGTGAACTGTGAAGCGTGAACACCATTTGAGGTCACAGAGCCAAAGATAAATTGCCTGAAATAACTAATGAGCAAACAAGTGAGCAGAAACCACAGTAAAAATCTGCAATTTGCTAGTTCTTCCTTTTCCACTGAGTCGAGATGAATCTTGTCATTTTCTGCTTATTGAGAAACTTCTGTGGATTGCAGTCATTATGAAACTGTTGGATGCCTACCCTGAATTTATAACGAGTTTCACAGGTATTTGCTACCTATTTTCTCTTTCATCTCCTGCAACTCCGCTGTAAAAGGCTGATAGAAGTGGTCACCTATGTCTTGTACCATTTGTCTCATTCATTATAGAATATTTCTAAAACTTATGGTCAGAGTTTCTTCACAGAGGTAACAAGCAGCGAAGCCTAACTAGTAGCGAGTGAAGGTCACTCCAGCCAGCAAACTCCAAAGGAAGCCTTGCCGATGTGCAACAGAAGCATGTTTTCCAGATAGATTACAAAGTTCTGATCTTCGCTTGTCTTGGAGGATAAATATGCAGAAGCTTTTTCCAAAGATTTATATAAAAGCAGAGCATATTTGAACCTGTTATACTGAAGTGTAGATCTGTTTTATTTCATTTTTCTCTTTTTGTTGAAGGAAAGGTTTTCTCTGGGTCAGGAGGTGTTTGATAAAACAGTGTTGCAAATCTCTGAGTAGGCTGATTGATACCACGGAGTTTGTAGGTTATTCTCCAGTGTTTTCCCAAGCGTGTCCATGGGTGCACCCAGACCACCATCTGTCACGCTGACTGCAACAGGCGTGGAAGTGCCTGCTGTGCCAGGAGGCCCTATATAGACACACTTCTGAGCTACGTGTGCATAAGTTGGTAAATCTGTACAGTTATTGCGCTGTTATTTTATCATCTTACTATCCATTTTTTGACCTCTGCTGTTCTCTGTCATTGAGTGTGCCAGGTTATACAGAGGTTATGCGAGTCTTTGTGATGCTGCTGCATATCTTTCACAGCCTTGTCTCATACTGTATTACATTTGCATGCTGCTTTCTAGAGGTTTGAAAGAAAAAGTTAATACAAGTTATTAATATTATTAATATTGTAAATAACAAAAATCTATTTTATACCCCCATGTGCCACACTTCCTCTGAAGAAGCATAACTAAATAAAGTCTCATGAAGCGTATTTGTTCACTGACACTTAGAATTCAACTGCACAACAAATTACTGTAGGTATCTAAATGATCCATAATTTTTATCCACTCCACTAAAATTGTGATGCATTATTACTGTCCAGTACTGAATTATTCTTTTCTATGTTGCTGTATACTTGCCCAGTCTTAGACTATTTTGCTTCAGGACTTTCTAAGCATTGTTTTGCAACCACAGAATTTTTATTTGTGAGTCAGCCCTCAGCTATTATGTGCTAGCGCATCTTCTGCAGATAAAGTTTCTTCCATGCTTGGTCAAGCCACCTGATTCAGAAAGTGTTGCAACACTTTTTTTATCTCATTGCTGACATCATATTAAATATTCATCAGTACCTGTTTTTGCCACCATATATTAATCCCTAGTGTGTCAAGGAGACAGAAGGCTTAATGGCTATTCTTTAGTTTTAGCACATTTTCAAAAGACATTCCCCCGCATGCATTTTGTGTGAAAGGAGATTATTCTGTCCTTTATTTTAAAGTTATTCTCATGCCTTGTTCTGGTTGGTTGCTCTCCAGTGATCACAAAACTTTCTGTCCAGAATCCTTGTTTTGTTAACTGTTTGAATCAATTCATTGAAATCCATTTCATTTTTAAATCATAAGAACTTGTTTTTAAAATGCCATCCATCTCTCCATCCGTATGGAGCCTACCCCTGTGGATGCAGTTAAGGGCTCAGGAACGTAAGTGATTTGTTGTTTGTGCTCTGCCTCGTTATCTCTTAAGGCATGAAGTGCAGGGATGTTCAGTCACTAGATAACATACCAGTTATTAAGTCAACAAACTTCACAAAAGGAATTGCCGAACAGTGACTTGCATGGGATCGTCGCTGTTGCAGCCTGCACCCCTGTTGTTGCAGACATATTTCACGTAGTCCATTTCTTAAACTACTCACTTTATACCTTAAAATAGGATGTGTGTTCCACACATACTTTCATGCTGTGGGTTCACCTCGACTATATCACTTTATTATTTAGGTTGTTTTTGTTTTATTTTGCAGGATCCATCACAATCTCTCTTTGTCTCTTATACTTAGAGCAGAAGAGAAGAGGATGCCTGCCACCTTCTCAACTAAAGTAGCCTGATATGGCCATAAAGAAGAAGAATTTGAGGAAGACGTGAAAGATTTAGGAAAGATGGAGAAGTCATTGTATATTAGGACTACTCGGGGAACTTTATTTACTAGTGAATTACCCCACCTTTCTCATATTTGAACTAATATTTAAACAATGCTCACACAACTGTATTTACCTAAAGGTGGATCTCAGAGTCCTTCACACAAACAAGGGCTGCAAGGCCAAGCTCTTCGTGTCTCTGCGGTGGTATGTGGCTTCACTGGAACGAAGATAAAACCGAAGCTCCAGAATCACATGAGCACATGGACATTGCACCTAATTATCACATTCTCACTCTGAATTTTTATTTTGCTGTGCATAGCAGTGGCTGAATAAAATATGTTCCATTTTTTGGAATACCAAAACAGTTCTAACTCAGTTAAATGCTAAATTACAAAATAAATTATAATTAAAAAATAGGACTTGCATGTTTTTATTTAAAGAAATAATTTAGCCAAACAGCTTTGATTTTTCCAGTTACCCTGAATCTATCCTTTTTTCTAATGAAAAAGGAATTATTTAAAACTGCCTCTAAGACTTTTCTGCTGGAAAGGAACCTTATTTTCAATGAATGCGGAATATTATGAAGTTCAAATAAAATGTGTTCCTACTTCACACCACATGTCACATGGGACCAGTATCATGATATTTAGAATTAGTTTTGCAAGGTATACTTTCCTTCTGGAACAAAAATATTCTGTTTGTGTATTTTTATTATAGAGGAAGAATTTTATGAGCAGTAGATGATTAGTGCGGTGATACGTTTGACATTAAGTGCAAATTCTGTTGTTCTCACATGAAAAATAATCTTCATAGGGTTCATTCTTGGTAATGAGACAGATCATTCTGTGACTGTGGGTCTCTCTGAAATGGTTCCTCTCTTGCTTCTAGAGATAGGTCTAAATGGCTAGAATCAAAACAGTTTGGACAGTTTAGGGAGCAGAGTTTATTTATTGATATTTGTCCAGTTTCTGAATAAAGTTGCAAAGCTTATCATCAGCTCATTTTGGTGCTCATTTCTAGTTGCTACTGGGTGCAATTTAGCTTCTACTACAGTAAGATTGCAAAGATCTTATGTTTCTTTCTAAAGTATAAATGATTTGAGGAATGAGAGGTCCTGTGAAGACCACATCTGAAACTGTCATATCTGGGAATATGCTCCAATAATAAATATGTCTTATTTCACTCACTCAGCAAAAAGGAACACACCAGTGAAGGGATTATGTTGGCTCTTGTAAGGTGTCTGTACCAAAACCAACTATTTCTTCAACGAAAGTAAAATGAGTATACAATATTTCCAACAGTATAGATAGTATATTTTTCCTGAAAATTAAAATATTTGCCATTTAAACTACATTTCATGTATCATATGTGAATAAATGAGTTTATTAAAAGAATATAGAAGTGTAAGTATTTGCAGAAGAACAGAGTTTGTTCCAAATTTGCTTGTTACAGATGTTGCCCTGAATTAGGAATAATCTTTAAACAGTGTTCTGCTTTTTCTGGATTCCTTTCCTTGCTGATTGTGGAGTTGTGGATGCTAAGATCATTCCACACCACTAATAAATCACTAGTTACTCTCTATGTTAAAGACAACTTATGGACTTTGTTACCTCTTATTTTAAATGAGCTGAGTATATCATACGTTGTTAATTCCAGGGTTTGTTTTTTCAGTTGCTAGGGGGCATTGTCTGGAGTGGTTAATGTCGACAGCTGGAGAGGCAGATCTATTTGAGGTCAGCGGAGTTAGGATAAGTTAAGCAACCAGAGGTCTGTGCTGCCGACATCTCCTTCCGCTCTTCAGAGTAGCGATTTTTGTGACACCGTTATACAACCTACATTCAGTAGGGGAAAATACTCTATCCGTTGCCCCATTATGTGAAGGGCAAACCATTTAGACAAAATAAGTGACCAAATAACCTTTAGAAGTCTGATTCATTCTCTGTGTGTGTGTTCTTCAACAGGAAGGAAAGGATTTTATGGCTGCCTATTTGCAAACAGCTTTTAGAACTGAAGAACTGATTTCCTCGTTCACTGTTGTCTGAAAGAGCCCACAACAGAAAGACAAGAGAAGACACAGATGCCAGACTGATCTGTTGAGAGTGAAGCAGGTATAGTATAACTTCCCCCACCACATAAGTACTAATACTGCAGGGATGAGTGCAGTAAAAGGCTACCTATTGCCTACACCTAACTGAATAAATACAGAAGTCACAAACTAAGTATGTCACAGAAAAATTCCAGTTGTATCAAAAGATGTTACATACATGGAGGATGATTTAAGATAAATAGAAATTATTTATGTAAGTGCACTTCAAATACTGCTGATGATATGTGATAAATATCTTTAATACTAAAAGGTTTCTTGTTTTGTAGTCATTTTGAGAAGGCAAAATAACCCTTTCACTGTTTCACTGTTTTTTCTCTTCCTTCTTGGACTGGAAAATGATAACGTGATGAACTTGAACACCACTAATAAATGAAGGCCAACAGAATTAATCACGTTTACTGAAAAACACCTTATGGGAAAGATTCCATCCTCTAGCAAAATTCCCCTCCTTCTTCCTTGCATCTCGATTTTTGCCTCACTTTGTGCCTACAGTTCCTAGAAGCAGCTGTATTCACTTTTGCTAGATATTACAGCTACCGCTCTTCCTTTTTTGCCACAGTTTCCAAAGAAAAAAGGTAACCTCAAGACAAGTTTTAAATCATGCCGTGAACCAGAATAGTTACACTGCGACAAAATCACTTTGCTTTTCATGCCTGAGAGCTTTCTCTTGTCATTATTTGTGCCTTTCAGTCCCATAAAAAGAGCACAGACATTTGGCAAACTACTGTGTTTAACAGAGATGTGCTGGCTTGCTGAAGCTGCTTGTCATTTAGGAAGATCATAGCATGGTGATATTTGAGGTAGGAGGGGTTGTACTTATGAAAAGCATTGTGATTCACAGTCATTACCATGAAGGAACAATAAAAAATAGCTCACGGTTACTGATCGAAGATATTTGTTATTCTCTCACTTCTAGAACTGGACATAATTTTCTTGTAATTTGCTGACTTTTCACTTGACTTCTGTGCGGGTTCTGTGAACAGTAGAGCAGTATAGATCAGAGTCTCTCCCTTCTCTATTTATTTAGGATTTAGGAGGTCTTTGTGTAAGACGTAGTGCCTATGAGGTTGAAATGATGCTTATGTATCAAACTGACTTTATGGTAATTACAGCATTAAAGGAGAAAATGCAAATATCCCTCGGTAAATTAATTTACTTAGTGCATTTAAGTTTGTATAATTTACAAATAGTTGCTAAAAATTGATTTCTTCCTTCTAAATTTAATGCCATGCAAATACGAGGGGAAAAGCCTTCAGAAAGTTCCTTGTGCACAGACTAGTAGAACTACTTAACTAGAAAGCTATTGGTTGTCCAGGATTTCCATAATGTGGGGGAAGTGAACTGAAATCTCCATTTAACATGGAAATGCAGCTTAAATCTAGCATCTTACTCAGGCTGTGAGGTCCAATGCTTTTAGAATGCTGCACTGTAAAACCGCTGGGGTTTCTCAGGTCTCTGCTGTAGCTGACAGTGTTTCCAGTATGTTTCAGCTTTTGTGGTGCATCCCCATTCTTCTGACAGCGTTTTGCATGTCAATATGGGCATCTCTTTTTGCAATCATTGCGTTATACTGTGACAAAGACCAAATAATGCTTAGCAAACTAATTGTTCCATTTGCACTTCAATTCAGAGGATCCATCCAGCCATCTGTGTGATCTGTGACAGATACATTGATCAGGAATAAGCAACTATGGCAGTTCTCTCAGAGCTGTAACCTACTGGAAATGCATTTCCTCTTTTGGATTTCTGTATTAATCATATATTTATGCCCTTCAGATTTTTGCGTGCTCTGCTTCTGTATTTTTAGAAATTCTTTGAATCGCTGGTTGACTCTTCAAAAGAGTTATAAGAATAATTTGCCTGCAGGGACCTGCCTAGAGTAAAAGAGCAAAGGAGAAATAAACATTAAAAGCCACATCTGAGGTCTGTTTTCTACTCAACTCCACAAAGGTAAAAGTTTCCACTTCAGCTGCTATGAATTTTTGCCTGAGTTAAGATGGAGCAGAAACTGAGTAAAAGCCTTCTTATGTTATGATCATACAGTAATGGAGCAATTCTTTGGGGTCTTCAACAACAGAAGATTTTTTTTTCTTTTGGTCAAGGTTCCTTTTCTCTAAGGATAATATCAGTGCAGACAGTCTAATGAATCACAAGAGCACAAATCACCCGTTTATTAAAATATCCAAGTGTTTTGAGTGTCAGACGTAAATGAAGCCATTCTTTGTTCTGCATATCAGCTGGTATCTTCCACTGTGTTTGAATCTTATTGTTCTTCCAGAGCATCTGCAATCCAAAATGACTAATTTTGTCTTCAGCACGTTCATCCAAAATAAAATGCGTAAGGAACTAATACAAAACAAATGTTTTACAAGAGGTCAAATTCTGCAAATCTTATCTGCGCTTCAACCAGTGAGGTTCCCACATCAGGTGAAGAGAACTCTTTCAGAATAAATTATCTGGCAAGAGTTTGTGCCTATATACATCAATAGTAGTGCGTTAGAATTCTAATCTATTTTTAGATTTAATGAAATGATTAAGTGGGTTACTTGAGCCAGGACCTAAAGATATTTCTCCAACGTTTTACAGTAAGTGCTTTTACTGTGCTCTTCTTTTGTGTTTTTACTGAGGAATTTACAACTGGAAAAGCAATAGTTTCTTAGCTCTGCATATCTGTATTTATGCAATAATTACACTCAAAATACTGTTAATTGCTTGGGAAATATTTATAGAAGCAAATCTAATTTTCAGGCAGAAGGGACAATGTTAACACAATCAGATTGCTCATCTTGCGGCTTCAGCATGTCCATAATCTACTCAGTATTTTCACTGAGGCTAATGGGAGTTACATGCATGGGACAACATGGGGAACCTCCACTTGTTGAATGGCATCCCGGGCTGTGTGCCTTGGCCCATTCATTTCAGATTGTGGCTAAGGATTCAGATGTAGAAAATAAGCATACCAGGTTTCAGTACAAAGGAAATGATCAGTGTGAATATCTTTGCAGAAAGCGTTATTAGTAGAAGAAAAAAAGTCTATAAAAATTGTAGGAGTTTGGAAAGTGACAGTAGCAGATGGCATTTAAAGAGGAACTAATAAGCCATGGTGTTACTGAATCCTAAAATGTAGTCGCATTCAAAGGAATAGAACATTTAACAAAGTGAGAGACCAAGATAGTTTTTTCTAATATAGAATGACTTGTATGCAATGAAGTGTGAGAAATCTGAAATGCGCAGAAACAGAGGGGAACCTAGTAACGATGTGACAAGGACCTGAAGGCTTTCTGATGTGGACAGCAGCCCTTAGGGAAGGCCGTGGTGTGGCAAAGAGTGTGGGTGTGATCAGAAGGTACAATTAAATATACTGCAAAAAAGGCCTAAGTAGTGGTGCAAAGAAGAAATAATGAGCTGTAATAAACACGAGGGTCCATTGGATGTCTCCGTTGTTCTGCTTCAATGAAGCAGTCGTTCTGTCTCACAGAATCCGCTCTGTAACTCTGGCATGTGTTTTTAGGCTTTTTGGAGTGCTGCAGCAAATTTATTTTATGGGATAATAGTCATGAACGCCATGTTAATACTGCAGAAATGGCTGCTATAGGATTTCCCCACTTTTCTTAGTGAGGTGATAGGTTTTAGGAGGTTTTAGGAGCCCTCGCTGTGATGTTGGGCAAACATTTGAATCAGGGCTTTGCTGCTTTCTATGGAGGATAACACTAGTCACAGATTACTATAAATCTGAAGTCACTGGTGACTACTCGTAATTTAAATAGTAGTTGATCCTATAATTACTTTTTCAGACTTTCCTTATCTTTAAACTTCTCAGCAAATCTTTTGTGCTCTCTACCTAAAGTACAGCAGCGTTTCCTTCTACCTGGAAAAAGTTCTCCCATTATCTTCTCGTTATTATTATTATTATCATTTAGTTAATGAAGGATCGGCATGTGGTGCAGCAAGTATCTTGGGATAACAATTCAGAATACGCTAGAAAATTAAAGATCGGTTAGACACCCATGTTTTTGCTTTGACCCAAATAAATGATCTGTTTTTTGGTTCACTGGCTAAATCAGAAAAATAAAACTCCAGAAGGGATTTTTTCATATACAGGTTTTAAGACACTTTTAAAGTAATTTGAATCATTATTCAAACTGATTCCCAGTACAAGAAAGACATGGAGATGCTGGAGTGAGTCTAGTGAAGGACCACTTAAGGGCTTGGAGCATCCATCATATGGGGAGAGTTTGAGAGAGCTGAAATTGTTTAGCCTGAAGCAGAGAAGGCTGAAGGGAAGCTTACCAGTGTGTATAAATGTCTGATTTGGAGGGAAGGATAGTATAAAGAAGACAGAGCCAGACACTTCTTAGTGGTATCTAGTGACAGGACAAGAGGCACTGGGCACAAATTGGAATACAAGAAATTCCATTTAAACATAAGAAAAAGCTTTTTTACTGTGAAGGTAATCAAACACTGGAAGCTGTTGCCCAGAGAGGCTGTGGAGTCTCCACCCTTGCAGATTTCCAAAACCTAAGTGGACATAGCCCTGAGCAACCTGCTATAGTTGATCCTGCTTTCAGCAGGGGGGTTGGACTGCATGATCTCCAGAGGTGTCTGCCAACCTCAGTGATTCTGTGATTATGTTCTAATATATATGTAATACTAGTAATGAAATACTATTAAAGTTAAATGTTGTCAATTTTTGAAACATAAGCGTCATTATATAAAGAAAAAATTATATAAAAGATCTCAGCTGTTTAACTTTAGAATCTTTTTAGTTCTCAAGAGTCTATATTTTTAGTAAATATTTATGAAAAAATTATGCTTTGGCAGTTCTCCAAATACTGAATTCTGGAGTGATCTTCCAGCGCTGCTAGTGCACTTCAGCCACTGTAGCCAGCAGTGCTCTTTAGGGAAGTGTTGGAGATAGGATAAGAAATTAGGTTGTCGTATGGTTTATCTGCAATTTCTGCCTGAAGTATCATAATAATGGTTTCTCTTGCGTAAAGTAGTAATGATGTGGACTGTTGGTCTGAGGGAAGGACTGCCATAATTTCCTCTGCCTTTGCTGCAAGAAAGAGCAAGAGAAGGGAGTAAAGTCAAAGTTTCAGTTTTTCAGGCTATTACTGTCCTAGAAATTGTATCTTCACTTTGTAATCCCATTTCATTGCTTAGTGTTACAGTTTTATTGATTTCTTTTTCTTCCTACTGTAAGTGCTGTAGTAGTAGTCTTCGTATGATTTGACAGGAAGCACCACAGCCATTTCAGATAGTAACCTGCTATAAATACCCTGGGACTTGCTTCTTTTAAGAGATCCTCTTTTCCAGTGCAAAGTTGGAACAGCTGGAAATATGGACTTGCTCAGTTTGAAGCAGCTTCCGTCACTTTGGGATTTGTTCTAACCCCAGCTTTGATCCATTCACCTCCTGTTTTTTAATTTGGATCCTCAGGGCAGGCTGGAATGCTACAGTTACAAACAGGCATTTGAGAATGTGCAAAAGGTGGGAGAAAGAAAAATTCTCACAATATCTGTGCATAGGAGCTGGGCATAGGCTGGGTTGCATTTTCACAGAATCACAGAACGGTTGAGGTTGGAAGGGACCTCCAGAGATCATCTAGTCCAACCCCCCTGCTCAAGCAGGGTCCTCTAGAGCACATTGCACAGGATAGCGTCCAGACGGGCTTTGAATATCTCCAGTGAAGGAGACTCCACAGCCTCTCTGGACAATACATTTTATTGTATAGAGGAGAAGTGTACTTTTAATCAAATGTAAATGTGCTGGAGCTTAAAATACATATCTGATTTATTTCAACAAAATAAAATAAGTAACCCTTTTGAAGAAGTTGCGTCTAAACTGGAAATTACTTCATGTCACCAGAGGCCTGGACCTGCAGCTCTTTTCTTGGGTTTTTTTTTTTTTAAAAAACAAAAACCTAGTTTTCCACGTTTATGGGGAGAATGAAACAATTCAGAGGTTAAGTTTTCCATTTGCTCTCATTAAAGAGAGGAAACTAGTCTTGTACATTCAAAAAGGTGCAGGTGGAAGTTTAAGAAGCAATGTAAATAATCTGTGTAGAGCCTGAATAAACAATGCTGTGTTAGGTAGATTTTTTTTGAACAACACTGAATTACAGAAACTGAGAGAAAAAGAATTAAAAGCTGGCAAGCAGTAATTCCTTTGGAGTCACTACAGCTCTCATGTTTGTAGCAGAAAAACATAGAAAGAATATTGTTTTGGCACATCTATGGCATCTTTTTAAAGAACGTTGGAGGATTGAAGAGCAAGTTGAGAGCCTATGGGTAAGGATTAAAGGGCAGGGTAACATGGGTGACACTGTTGTGGGGGTCACCTGATCAGGAGGAAGTCATCGATGAGGCCTTCTATAGACAGCTGGAAGTAGCCTCACGATCACAGGCCCTGGTTCTCATGGGAGACTTCAACCACCCTGACATCTGTTGGGAAGACAGCACAGCTAGGCACAAACAGTCAAAGAGGTTCCTGCAAAGCATTGATGATAATTTCTTGACCCAGGTGGTGGAGACGCCAACGAGGAGAGGTGCAATGCTAGACCTTGTACTAACAAACAAAGAAGGTCTAGTTGGAGATGTGAAGGTTGGAGGCAGCCTTGGCTGCAGTGACCATGAGATGGTGGAGTTCAGGATCCTACGAGGAGGGAGCAGGGCAATGAGTAGGATTGCAACGCTGGACTTCAGGAGAGCTCACTTTGGCCTCTTCAGGGACCTACTTAGGGGAATCTCCTGGGGTAGGGCCCTAGAAGGAAGAGGGGTCCAAGAAAGCTGGTTAATATTCAAGCGTCACTTCCTCCAGGCTCAAGAGCAGTGCATCCCTCTGAGGAAGAAGTCCAGCAAAGCGGGCAGGAGACCTGCATGGATGAGCAAGGAACTCCTGGCAAAACTCCAGCAGAAGAAGGAAGTCTACAGAATGTGGAAAAGGGGACAGGCCACTTGGGAGGAATACAGGGATGTTGTCAGAGCGTGCAGGGATGCGACAAGGAAGGCTAAGGCCCAGCTGGAATTAAATCTGGCAAAGGATGTCAAGGACAACAAGAAGGGCTTCTTCAAATACATCAATAGCAAAAGGAAGACTAGGGAAAACGTGGGCCCACTGCTGAATGGGGCAGGTGCCCTGTTGACAAAGGATACAGAGAAGGCAGAGTTATTGAATGCCTTCTTTGCTTCCGTCTTCACTGCTAAGGCCAGTTCTCAGGAATTCCAGACCTTGGAGACAAGAGAGGAAGGCTGGAGAAAGGAAGACTCTCCCTTGGTTGAGAAGGATCAGGTTAGAGATCTTTTGTCTAAACTTGACATCCATAAATCCATGGGCCCCGATGGGATGCACCCACGAGTGCTGAGGGAGCTGGCGGATGTTATCGCTAGGCCACTCTCCATCATCTTGGAAAGGTCCTGGAGATCAGGAGAGGTGCCTGAGGACTGGAAGAAAGCCAATGTCACGCCAGTCTTCCAAAAGGGCAAGAAGGAGGACCCAGGGAACTACAGTCCTGTCAGCCTCACCTCCATCCCTGGAAAGGTGATGGAACAGCTCCTCCTGAAGGTCATCACTAAGCATCTGGAGAACAAGAAGGTGATCAGGAGTAGTCAGCATGGATTCACCAAAGGGAAATCATGCTTGACCAATCTGATAGCCTTCTATGACAGAATGACTGGCTGGGCAGATGAGGGGAAAGCAGTGGATGTTGTCTTTCTGGACTTCAGCAAGGCTTTGGACACTGTCTCCCATCACATCCTCCTAGGGAAGCTCAGGAAGTGTGGGCTAGATGAGTGGACGGTGAGGTGGCTTGAGAACTGGCTGGATGGCAGAGCTCAGAGGGTTGTGGTGAATGGCGCAGAGTCTAGCTGGAGGCCTGTGGCTAGTGGTGTCCCCCAGGGGTCAGTCCTGGGCCCAGTCTTGTTCAATATATTCATCAATGACCTGGAGGAAGGGACAGAGTGCACCCTCAGCAAGTTTGCTGATGATACTAAACTGGGGGGAGAGGCTAACACACCAGAAGACTGCGCTGCCATTCAGTGGGACCTGGACAGGCTGGAGAGGTGGGCGGAGAGGAACCTCATGAAGTTCAACAAAGGCATGTGCAAGGTCCTGCACCTAGGCAGGAATAACCCCATGGACCAGTACAGGCTGGGGACTGACCTGTTGGAAAGTAGCTCTGCAGAGAAGGACCTGGGAGTGCTGGTGGACAACAAGTTAAACCTGAGCCAGCAGTGTGCCCTTGTGGCCAAGAAGGCCAATGGGATCCTAGGGTGCATGAGGCAGAGTGTTGCCAGCAGGTCGAGAGAGGTGATCCTGCCCCTCTCCTCAGCCCTGGGGAGGCCTCACCTGGAGTACTGTGTCCAGTTCTGGGCTCCCCAGTACAAGAGAGACATGGCACTCCTGGAGAGAGTCCAGCAGAGGGCTACCAAGATGATTAGAGGGCTGGAGCACCTCTCCTCTGAAGAAAGACTGCAAGAGCTGGGCCTGTTCAGCCTGGAGAAGAGAAGATTGAGAGGGGATCTCATAAATGTGTACAAGTATCTGAAGGGGGAGTGTCAAGAGGATGAGGCCAGCCTCTTCTCCGTGGAGCCCAGCAACAGGACAAGAGGCAATGGGTAGAAACTGAACCACAGGAAGTTCCATCTGAACCTGAGAAAAAACTTCTTCACTGTGAGGGTGACAGAGCATTGGACCAGGTTGCCCAGAGAGGTTGTGGAGTCTCCTTCCCTGGAGATATTCAAAAGCCGTCTGGATGTGATCCTGGGCAATATGCTCTAGGTGACCCTGCTAGAGCAGGGAGGTTGGACTAGATGATCTCCAGAGGTCCCTTCCAACCTAAACGATTCTGTGATTCTGTGATTTGAGTACCCAAGTCATACTGAAATTGAAGAGGAACCAACAGTTTAACAGTCTATTTGAGAAGGTCAGCCTTGTTTGATCAACAGACATCAAATGCCAAGAAGAAAAGACTAGTGTAGAAAAGCTTACTTATTTGGAGAATGACAAAAAAGGAAGAGGGTTTGTAGGAGCCAGTGCTCTGAAGAGTTAGTCAGTCTTTGTCTCCTGTAGGGCTGCAGTTTCTTCTATAAGTGTCAACTTTGAAATAAGTCAGAGTCCTTGTTCAGTGACTCCCAGTAACAGTTTTAAAACAGGAAGAGGATTTATAGCACGTGTTCAGTATTTCAGCCCCATGCTGTGTGGATACCTGCTGACAGTGCCAACCCCAAAGGACATAATTTGTGTTAGGTTATATGCAAAGCCACCATCTATCTTCTGAATGCCCAATCTTTTGATTACAGAATGTCTCTGTACAGGCTGGGTGCTTAGTTAATAATGATAGTAGCTTGAAAAACAAGCAACCACCACCCTCCAAAATAAAACAAAACAAAAACATTTTTGATGCAGACTGTGAACATACCAAAATTTTATTAAAATGACTAGGTTCTTAAAGGCATCCATTGCACTGTTTTGGTAGAAGAATAAAAATGTATCTTTTTTCTGTGAGCCATTCATTGCTACTTCGAAAGCAAGCAAGGAAAAGATAGGACTGCTGTCTTTCCATCCAGGGACTATATCATCAAGAAATTCTGGACAGAAAGGTGAGCATAATTCCACACATTCACAGTAGGTCAAACGCATCCAGAACTTGTCTAGGAAGTGGCCGTTTTTCTGTGACGTTGCCCTGCTGTCAGCTTTTCTTTCCTTTGGGCTTTCTGCTAGGAAGAACCTTCTGCGCTGATTTACTCCTGTAGAAACCAGGGGAATGTGATGCATTCCCCCTTCTTCAGACAACATCTGTTGGCAGGCTTTGTGCAGGACAGAACAAGTGGGGTTTGTCTGTGGAACTGGAGCAAGAGTTAAGTGAAACTCTTACTTTAAGGACTTGCAAGATACATCGCTAAGTACCACAAAATAATCTAAACTGCACTTAAAATAGTGAAAACAGATAGAACCTGGAAAAATCTTCATAAGAACCTTTGAACAGCCTTGGATATATAGTTGCATGTTTGTCTCTGTATATTTGTAGAAATAACTAGATAAATTCCTATTAAAGCTCTTGGAAAATGGAGGCTGTTGTTACTGAATGTTTGAGGGCAAGAGGGATAAAATGCCATTTGCTTCTCTTCTCTAAATGTAATAGTTTTTAGCAACATAAGACAGAATGCTTTGTACTTCATATTGTTTCTCTGGATGAACTTAGCCGTTTGTCTATAAAGTACCAGGCATTCCCGTAACAAGAAAGAATGACTTATAAAAATAATATACATTTCAAAGACTGTATGGAGTGCAGCCAGTCACCTTAAGAGGCAGAGAGAGAAAGAAAATCCTCTGATGCTGAAACAACACTGGTGATTCAATAATATATAAAGAAGGGATGAATTGGAAATTTGCACATGTAGTTTATTTGAGAAGATAGTTAAACAAAATTCTACTTTACGTGGCAAATCATTTTTAATACAGAAATAGAGGATTTCACAAATGTATGCGAACCCATCTGCCAAAAAGTCATTGTAATATGAAGCAGTAAGTGAATGATAGTGAGGGAGAAGATGAAAGAAATGTTACCATAGTCTGTTGCCTAATAGTAATTTTGAATCCTGCTCTTGGAAGCTACCACGCCTGAGGCTGCTTCTCCTAAGGATTCCAGGAGCCTGTTGTCCCCGTTTCCAAGCTGCCATCAAGTCTCAGTGTCTTTCTCCCAAATATTCAAAACCAGAAAAAACAATTTCTTTCTTCAGAGTATTGTTTTGCCTAAGCAGCTAGTGATAGTTAATCACTTTGTTTGGTCTGTGAAACTTTACTGATGAGAGACCCAGTCAAGAATTGTGTGTTTGGTTCCAAATACACATCTTACCTGGCTGACTAGTGGTTACCACAGAAATGCAGTGATGCAGCATCTCCTTTCCTCTTCGTGGTAGAGTTTGAACCACGTTTTTTGAGAGAGAGCGCAGAGAGCAAAGAACAAAAATGCCACTGAATAGTTGAATATTGGTAGTTTGCTGTGTTAAGTAGCTGGGATTTTACTCTGCTGGATTTTTTCCATGGAAACTACCTCCTCTTTCTGTAGGGGTTATAGTCACCAAGTTTGGAAATCAAAATTGCGATCGGTCACTACATGGCCTACAGCCTTCCTGCAGTAAGAAAGGGCACTGTTGGATGTCCAGAGGTGGCAATAGGCTGTATTTTACTACTTTGTCTGTATTACTGAACAGTGTTAAGCTATGTCTGACTACTAGCTGGGCTGATTAGCTCTCAAAGGGCATCACAGTATAACTGGACTGCGTGGTTTCCAGGCTCTCATCCATCATCCAAGTCACAAAGCAAGGAGAACAATGCTTCCTGTATCAATGCACTATACACACCTCTACCTAAGTCTCTATCTGCCTTTCTCCGTATGTGCCTTAGTATGTTCCAAGCTGTGTAGACTAACTTAACAACATGAGGGCAGGTGCTGTCAATAGTAGAATCTGTAAGGATATCTGGCCATTTAAAGATATTTATTGGGCCAAAATATGATATCTCAGGAGCACTCTGGTGGAAGGAGTTTTCTACACATAAGAAGATACGCGGTTTTCTTTCTCTCTCTCCCCCTCTTTCCTCTAATGTTGGTTAATTTACCTGTTATCATATTAATTCTCCCTTTGGTTATAATCTCTGATGCAGATTTTTCATTATTGAATGATACTACATGAGAAGGAATTTGCTGAGTTATTTGTCTTTTTTCCCTTTTTACTGCTAGCAGTATGTACTTCTTACCCAGGTCCAGGAACAGCCAACTGCTCCTGATCCACCAGGTAAGTTATTTGTGACCAAATGGTTCAGACTGGCTCCCTTTCACTCCCAATTGCTTCATATATATGCCAAACGATGCCAAGCATCTTGGGGCAAGATGCTTGATTCTGAAGAAATACTGCAAATGAGGGCTTTAAAGATGAAGGAACAGCTGGATACCATGACCTGATCCAGATAATGTCAGGCAGTGGGGGCAGGACAGTTTTGTGAACATGGTTTCAAGCTTTAGAGAGTTTTAGAGAGTTACAGAATAGTGTATCTGTGCTTCTCTTGTATCTGGGTAGAAATAAATCATGTGAGAACGGTGCCCTATTCAAAACCCTGGATGGCAATGGTAGGGGGGACTGTTGCATGACAGGAGTCAAAGGAGACACTTTTGTTTATTTCTTAACTCCTATTTTTCCACTGTCGGTGCAGAGCTTTATTTCTTCCTTCTGTTGTTTAAGACTCAAATGTATGTCCTTGCTGAGGAAAAGGAAGCAATGCTGGCTCGAGGATGACCTGTTCTCTTTATTTTTAGTTGTCTATTCAGTACACATGTAGCTTAGAGCAGAGCACAGTGCATCCATCTGTATTTAGGGAATACAGCTGGGAACTGAGAGTATGGGCTAGTTTGAGACCCTCATAGAGAACAGGAGGTAACAGGAGAGCACAGGACATAACAGATAAAACACTGGCATTACAGGGATCACGTAGGTGTGAACTGTGTTTCATAAACCGTTAGGAAACAAGGCTTCATTAGTTCTGCTCTCAGTAATCAATTTGTCTTTTACTAGACGTGTATTTCCATTGTTGGTGAAAAGTGCGTTCTTAAGCTTTCGTCGTTTTGGGAACAAAACAGATATGGAAAAGGAGGAAGACAGTGCTCCACCAGGTAAGAAGCGGTAAACCTACACATCTATCTATATCCGTCTTAACGTGGGTTAAGCAGGTTGGCAGGGGAAAACTCAGGAAGAATTATTATCAGTTTGGCTAAGCTAGTTTGAAGAACATTTTTTTTCCTTGGCATAAGAATTACACTATCCATCATCAGAGTTACTTGGAAGTACAATTGGCTGTGATTGTGACATTTTTGGAAGCATTTTTATATAATCATATTTTTGCTATGTCCATTTCATTTGCATTCTTACTGGCAGAGGTAGATGGGAGCAAGAGTCTGAGTTTTACATACCTCACAAAAGACCAGGGCTATAAGACGTAATTAGATACAATACTGATTCAGTTGAACTCTTGATCAAAACTTGCTTTTACATGCCAAATCACAGGTCTACAATAGACGGACACAGTCTAAAATTCTCAAACAAAACCTCACCACACTTATATAGAAATTATAAATAAACCTGTTTTGCTCTGCTGGACAGTACTACACAGGAAAACCAGTCAGTGTATTTCGTTCATCATATATGAGAGGAGAGCTAAACAGCAGGCGAGACTTTGCAAAAAATTAATCCAGCTTTGTCTCTGTGAGAAGCAGTAAATGTTAAGCCAGATAAACCATAATTTTCTGTTTCAGGTTCTCAGAACAAACCTGAAACCACATCTAGGCAACTAACTGATTTAGACACTAATGGCAGTTATATTGAGAAGCCAATTTAAAGCTAATGTAATTAAAACACAAACTGATGCGAAGCAAATCATCAAAATATAAAATATAAAAGAACCAGCTTATGAATTGTGTTCATAATAAGGAGACCTTAATGATATTAGTGAAAGAAACAGCTGCATGTTAAAAGCATCTGCTGTTTATGTTCGCCTCTGTTCTTAGGGTCTGATTTTTGAAAATTCAGAGTATCTCCAGAGAAGGCTGGGAGGTGCAGTTGAAGTTAATTGACCTTGCAGATGATCCAAGAATTCAGAATTGCAGGGTATAGCTGTTCTTGTTGATTCCATCTTAGAAGAAATATGCCCCAAACTCCCACAGATTGATATAGATTTACTGTAAAAAGGCAAGAGGAGAAAACGTTGAAAGGGTTTCTGTAGTTTCCAGCTTTCCCCAGAGATGTTTACCTTTAACTCTTTGTGTATACACATTTCTGGCCAATTCATATTTTTGTTTTATATAAATTAATCATTAACTTTTCAGCAATAGCATCCTTAATCTGAAATTTCAGTTGTAAAATGCACGTTCTAATTGTTCTTATAAACTCATAATCTGAGAGACTAAAATCCATTTTAAATACAAATGAATGCAACGTCCTGATTTTTGTCCAAAGGACAAGAATTATAATTAATCTTGATGAGATTTCTTTGCCTCTTCACAAAGCTGTGGAGTGATAAAAAAGTAACGGATTTTGACTAAATTATGCATGCTGTCAATATCTCTCCTCAATACAGTAATAACTGAATTACTGACAAGGGGCTAGTTGCCGATAAAGAACTGTCAACAAAAAGTCAAGCCTTGGGGTAAGAAGTGAGTTTTTTGCTACGTTTGAAGTTTGTTTTATATACTTGGATAAAAGTGCAGGAACCCAGGAGCTTACCTTTCAGTCTGCAGTTGGCTTACACGCCGTTTACTTTTTGATTCTAAATGTCACTCTGGCATAGCCTTTTTATTGATTCTCATGGAATTTTGTGATCTATCATTAGAACAAGGTATTGGCAGTGATGAATTTTAATGCTCACTAGAGATTACTCGATTTAGGCCTTTTCGAAGAATTTTTATGAGAAATAGACTTCAGCAGCCAGGCATCTAGCATTTCACTGCAAGTTGGATTTGACTTTTTAAATTTATCATATCATTACTATTATCTCTGGAATTTTTGTAGTTCTTAACACTTTAGTTTTCTGAAAAGAGGGAAAAAATCCCTCCAACAGCAAGAGTAACTTCTGCAGTTCCATGCATAGTCAGCCCCATAGTTTTGTGCTAATTTATGTGACGTTTCACTCGCTACCACAGCATGTTAGCATACTTTGCCTTACTGCAAAGTATACCAAATACCGTGAATGAATGTGGAATCTTTTGCAGGAGGTCATGAAACTCTGTCATTTGCTGTATTTCCATTCTGCATTATGGGGAACAGGTAAGTTGATAAATCCCAGTGTCCTCCTCCCTGACAAATCATCACTTTACCACGTATTCGATTTCCTGTTTCCTTTCTCTGAAGTACACTCAAAATCCTGTTTTTAGTCTTTTAAATTTGTTGGCGTACAAAATCTCTCTAAATCAGTAGCTGTTCTAAATGGTACTACTGAAACAAAGTCATTTCAGAACCCAAGTCATGTCTCACAAGAGATTTAAGGTCCATATTCTTGAAAGTAATTGAGACCAATAAAGTGGATATCTAGGTACAATTAAGCCTCTGGATCTAAGGACACTGAAGTTTCTCGGGTACCCAGCTCACATTTCTAAATGGAATATAGGCCCGTATATTGCCTAGGCCCTTTTGAAAATGCTACCCGTCAGGTGCCCCTGGAGCCCTCCTGTTTTTATTAGGTGGCTAGAACTGTGTACAGTAAACTATGAAGGAATGAATCGTTACCTTTATGCTCTAGTATTGTTATTTTTCTGCATCCAATTCTTCACACATTAGTCATAAATAACCTAACAGCTTGCTTGCTCTTTCAATTGGCATGGACATTTCCACTTTGTTACCGATCACATAGCTGCATTCACCAAGGGTATTTGAAGGAAACAAAGCGGGACGGAATGTAAATTATTCCAGTAGCTGAAACAAAGAAAGATGTAAAGAAACTGACCTGGAATACTGGTGAATTTGAAGCAGGAACAAACCAATTAAACTGATTCAGCCTTGCTGAAGTACATCCATGCAGACGCACAGTTTACAGGGCAGCCCTGTCTCTTTGATAGGATTGCTAAAACATTGGAAGTAAACAACCTAGACAATTTGGATCCAGATTTAAATTTTTAGCCATCTTTGATATGCTTTGCTACCTGAAATATATTCCTGAAAATAAAGTAAAAGGCTGCAACCCCTCTTCTCCTGCTTACATTAAACTTTATTTTTTATGGCCATCTTCCTTTTACAGTTGTTCCACCTCTTCCTAACATACATACTATATAGATGAAATTTACAGAATGACAATTTTGTCCTCACAAAAGAAGATACAGAAAAGCCCTATAAAGTTACCTGATGGCTGCTCCTTCTTGCTAATCTGTATCTATTGTGTGTTACAAATTTAATTGCAGCAACTGCCCATGCATCTAACCCAGATCACAGTAGTTCATGCTCCCCAGCGTTTTGCATTTGATCTGATTTTTTTAAAACAGGTATTTTCTGATGGTATTCAGCCTCCGCACAATAGGAACACAACACGCTTGCACTGCATTTCTTTAGGCATGTTTTTGAATGTTAGGAATGGCTATAGCAAGCCTCCCTCTTTCTGTAAAAACTGTATTTTGAATAAATTTGAGTCTTATTTTTTTACTTTGATATTATCATTTTCATTTTTCCAAACTTCAGAGATATTTAAGCCTGTCAATTTAGGCCTGTTGAATTAGTCCATAGTATCTCCCAACATATTTTCAATTTAAGCTTTGAAATAGAGTAGCTACTAACCTACTCTCTAAGAAATTGTTTGTTTTGAGATGTCAGTGTCATTGCTGACTGATGCTCAGTTATTTGGTATTCCAAACTACACCTATGTTTCAAATCTGCTAATTTAGCACTCATTATCTGTCAAGGCAGAGAAAATTGAGACTATATTTTATATTTGGTGAATATTTTGCTTTGCTTTTAAGTACATTGAATGTGCGCTCAATATCTATTATTAAATCAACAGGACAGCCTGTTTAAAAAAAAAAGATGATTTAAATTCTGTGAGCTTGCAGTTTTATTTTCTGGGAAGTTTAATGCTGATTAAACTTACCCACAGAGTTGAATATGTGGTCTTCTACCTGAACAAAACTTTCTAAACATGTTAGCAAAAATAATGGAAATCAGTTTTGCTGTCTTTACCGCTTAAGTAATGACATTCATTGCCACCGGCCAAATTCATGGCGGCAGCTGTTCAGAAGATTTTTTTGTTGAATCTGATGGAGAATATAGATGGTCATTTAGTTGATAAAATCTGTCCCTGAGTATTTACTCGATATCACTGAGGGCTCTATGATGAAGCAGTTAATGCTCTTCTGCCGCAGAGACTGAAGGGCACGAGTCTGAGTTTTTGCCTTCGCTTTGCCTTCCCATGGCCAGTGCCTGGGCACTCGGGTATTATGCTGAAGAATGTGCTAGATCATTCCCGGGACTCCTTAGCAATGTCGAGCCGCTCAGTTGCCTGCGTGCTGGTCAGACCATGGGCTTTGTGGCCTTCTGGATGTTAATGCACTGCCTCCGTGCTCCCCATCGCTGCCTTCCCTACCTGAAGGGCTCTCTGCTCGTGCCTTTCCAGTGAGCCTTTGGGCTCCGCAAGCCACTGGCACAGTGAAAGAGAAACTGCTTCTTGTCAGGCAGCGCCTTTTACTACCACAGATACCCACTACAAGCCAAAGTCTAGTGAAAGCCCCAGACTTCCTTGGTAACACATGCTGAGCCTAAACAATAAACACTGACTTGGCCGTAACAACCCAACAATTCTCCTAACTCCCTATTTCCCTGGCTCCCGTTTTATCCCAGGCATCTTGGCCTCACTGGCTGATCACTACTCCCTTCTGGTCTGCCAGCTGGGAGTCACACACCTGTTTTTCCAAGGTTTGCATTTGATATCCTTGACTATGTCTCATACAGGGTGTAGGGAGATGGGCTAAGATCACACTGGACACCTGCAGACATCGACCCTTGCAGATCTGGCAGGCAGAAGAGCCCAAACTTCCTCAAAGAGCAAAAGTCTCACTAATTGTGGGATCCCCAGAGGGGACGTGGGGGGCGCAGGGGATTTGCTAAAGCAAGCGATCCCTTGAGAGAAAGCTCCCTTCCAAACAAATACTCCAATAAACACCCAGCTTGGGGCAGAGATGGAGAGTTGTGCAATCAGGTATCTGGTCTGAGTGTTTTTTATACCCGTCAACAAGCAATCATTTAAAGCCTGCTAGTCATATGTACGTAGAGAATATATAGCAGTATTGTTTAAAGCTGTATATAATATTTTAAGATATCCGATATGCATTTAGAAAGAATAAGAACAGAAATATGAAGTTTCCATTGTAACAGAACTGGGACCCAGATAAACAAGCCTTAGATCAGAGCATAGTTAGAAGGTCAGAAAAGAGCAGCTGTTGGAATTAATGGAGGGGAAAAGTAACATGAGAGTCACAGAAAATTGCTTATTTTTATATCTGAAATCAGAGAATGTTAAGAGGTAAAATAATTTAGAGCACATTTTGGTCTGAAATGGCTACAAACAAGGAAAAACATGTATTAAGTTATTTGTACACATCAGGCACAGTGTGCCTGTCACTTATGTGTTGCTTAAGGTTCAATAAGAGCTATTTTTATTCTCTGGCACAGTGTAAGGAAGAGGATTTTTCTGGAGTTTTTCACCCATCACCCTCTGAAAATGGCTGTGGTATTCAGTTGCTTGACTGTACACCTTTGAGGAATTAGCTCTGGAGGCAATGAACATAATAAAGACTCAATTAAATTTTCTCCTACAAGAGGAAAATGGGTTTTGCCCCATAAAAAAGTAAACAGGCTAATGAGGTTAGATATGCCATGTTTCAGTTCTTTTCTGCGTCTGCTGAAGTACTAGCTTTGACTTCTTAAGAATTCTGCAGGAAAAGTTGAATTTAACCAGATGCGATGCGTATGTTTATCCACGGAGGCTGTTCCTGCCCCCTGGATTCCCTGGTACCCCTTTAGCTCCCAGGGCTAGCTGTGTGAACACCAGCTACGGCCAGTGCTGCTGGAAACGATGAGAGCTAGCCTCCTTCCCTGCTGAGCTGCACAAGGTAGTGCTTTACTCAGCTGCCAAAGAGGCTAATAGTTTGTAGCTGTTCCTTTATTAGCCCTCCTCCTCCTCCTCCTCCTTTTCCTCACCAGTTTATCCTCCTCCTGCTCTGAGCAAGGAGGCAGCCCAGGGTCCAGCTTTGCTCCACCGGAATAGGAGCTCAGGGCACTTTTGGGAGGAGTGAGGAAGGACAGGGCTGCGGTGGCTTATCTCCAGCATGGAGCTGTGGGTGATGGCAGAGGGGCTCCTAGCGCAATGGGAGAGGTTGCTGTTTGGAAATGGTGTGGTGATGGTCAGGTATCGTGCCAGTCATTCAAATAGACTGGGTTTCTTAGGCACATGGATATATAAAACATGGAGAGTAATGATTTATGTATGTGAGGTTATGAGAAACTTAACTGTAGTAGCTCAACATCATCCCTGAAGCATTGGGTAGGAGTTGTGCATCAGTTTTTTTGTATGGCTAGATTCAGCTCCTTGTGTTGGTATAGTAATTCCAAATTGTTACTCCACCTGTACATCCAAACCGTAGCTAAACAGAATAGGGAACTAACTAGTTCCACTCCCATTCTTACGGTGATTTTGTATTGTGGTACGTACAGCATATACAAATTTCACTGTAGAAGGTATTTGTTTTAAGCTTCATCTGTGTGTGTGATACATTTGTGCGTGTGTGTCAACTTCAACAGTGTGTGTGGTATACACAGGGCTACAGTTTTACTATTACTGAGTGCCTTGAAGTGCTTTGCTATTGCTTTCATAAACTCTTTTTTTCTTAAAAAAAAAAAAAAAAAAGAAATTATAACAGTAATTTAATAAATCCAGATCTATTTAATTGTTATGACATTCAGACAGCTATTAATGTTATTAGTTATGTTTCATTATCATAAAAGTGTCATTGTATGTGTTCATGTAATTACCACATTGGATATTTATCTGTCTTCATTGCCTGGTTCTGTGGCCTTTGGAAGCTGATCATAGTCATTGCTTTTGGTAAGGCAATATCAGTAACTTAGAATAGGTCATGCGGATGCAACCAATAAAAAATATCTACAGTCAGTATATGTTCATATACCCTTCAGAGATGAAGAAGAAAAATCTAATGTTTCTGTGGGTTTTTTTTTCAGCATTATCATGTGCAACAATTAAAAAGTCCTATATAATGCTGAACAACTAAAATGGAAACCTGTAACCTCGTATTCAGGCTGAGCCACACAGTTCAGTGACAAAGAATCACTGAGGCGAAACACAGAGATGCAAAGAGGTGGCGTTTCAGAACAACCCCCTCAAAACAGGGAGCAGCCTTTGGGGGAGTCTCAGATCAAAATGAAGCTGAAGGCATCGCGTTGTAGGTGAGCAACCATAACTGAATTGATAATACTTAATGGGAGACTTGAAACAGTTTAGAAATTATTCCTTAAATGATATTTTGGTTTCTTGATGCTATTTTAATTATAATTGAAGTACTCATAGCATAGTAATGATGGCAGAGCATGGTTCAGCTGCAAATGGTTTCTGGCAGCCCTCTAAAGGACATCAGTGCTAGAACATGCTAGTCCTTTAGCTTTCCCTGAATCTCCATTACCTGTCACATGAGAGCTGTGATATTTATCTTTAAAGGTATTTGAACAGGAAGGGAACATTGAGATAAAATGGTGTGTTCAGGAGTACTTGTCAGTCACAATTTCAGGCAATGCAAAGCCATTAATAAAAAAAAAAAAAAAGGGCATGCTGAAAACAAGTAGACATATCTTTCACACTTAAGAAGAAAAGACTGGCTGAGTGAAGCTCAATTTTGTTCCATTTATAAAGCAACTATAAAGTAATCAGAGAAATGGGAAACAAATTTGAATCTCACAGTGTGCTTTTGAAAGAGAAAGCAAACAGACGTCAGTATTGAGCATTTTTGTACTGTTTCTGTTGTGTGAGCTTGTGTTCAAATGGGATCAGAATAGCTTCACCTCTGCTTGTGAATGGGATCTTGTCTCCTAATGAAGGGATTTTATACTTGATCATATGTATAATAACACCTGTTTCTATGCACGAGCTTTTATTTTGGATTAATCTGATCAGTTGTTCCTGAAATATACAGTTACACTAAAATAAAGCACACTAGATAATATTATTAAGCATTGTGTTCCTGAGGTAATTCAAAAATAACATTATAACTTGACCTACCGTCTATGTTAACATAAGGTCAAAAACAACGTTTTTCTTGGCTTTTTAGTAACTTAGATTCTTTGAAAACCTGTGCATGGCAAACACAAACCTTAAATTTTTCCAGAGTTGCTATTAAGGATGAGGATACTTTTTTTTTTTTTTTTACGTATGAAGTTGCTTATTTAGTGAAATATTTGCAAAATTTGTATTTAATTTTTTCCTGAAATATTCAAATTAATGCTTCTATTGCTGAATGTCATCTATTTTTATACCAATTTCAGCAGTGGTCTCAGTATCGTAACAATCATGAAGCAAAACTTCTGAGTTTAAAGGTATGCTTTTCAGGACAGTATCTTAGCACAAGAAATGCCTGCCTCTTTTGATATGATAGGTATTAAATTAGCTAAACCAAATTAGCACATCCCTAGAGACTTCCAGAGACATGACTCCTTATGAACAATGATCAGCAGCAATACAGAGAGATAAAGAAAGCATGCATGAGTAGTGTGCAGTGCCCCTGTTTGGTATGAAACAATAATACTAGTGTCGTAACAACATGATTGTTTAATAAAGTGCAGTATTGGTGTTGCTCAATAGTCCAGAATGGCAGAAAAAGACCTTACTATTATATGAGTGCAACATAGGGCATTATTCTGAATCTGGATAAAGAAGTACTATGAATTACTGGAGGGGTAGAAAGTTTATTCTGTTGAACCCTACAAAACGGCCAAGTGGAAGAACAGTTTAATAAGGTGGTGGAGAATTGGTAGAAATTCACCCCTCATTTCTTGGATTATACTGTTTGGCATAGATATTTTAAATTATTAATTTAACCTGTGACATTAATCTAATTACTGCTGCAGATCAATCTTCATTGGATAACTTCAGAAGGGACAGGAGATTTCAGCAATGGATGGTTAGAGCTCTAAACTTTTGTTCTGCGCCGCACAGATACTCAGCACCGGCGCAGTTCCTCCGTATTAGAGAAATAATATTCCTACTCTGAGTATTTGCTTTCTCTTCAGACCAAACTGACCTGTGTCCGAAACAGCTCCCTCTGGAAGGCAGCAACAAGTCCCCATGCATGTGACACCACCAGTGCTGCCTCCCCCCGTGTGGCTCCCTGGGCTACCACACTTTGCACTTACTGGTTTGCCCCTGGGCTTCTCCCTGGAGTGCTCTTATTGGGGAAATTCTGGCACAGATGTGCGTTGGCATCCCATTCCCACAAACAGGATAGACCTGACTGGTGCTTGCAGGCAAGACTTGGACTCAGCTTGCTGCAGTCCTCCAAGCAGATCTCTGGTTAGCTGGAATCATTTCTGAATTACACATTCTGGGGGGAAAAAAAATGAATAAATAAAAAGCAAGTCAGGAAAATACTGCTTTTTAGTATAGTCCGCCTTAGAGCTCATCCTGTACTAATTTAAGAATGACTAGATTTAAATTCTTAACTCTATAGTAACATTGGGAATTATCCCCAAATCCATTCTGAATTTTAAACATGCAAATGATATATAGAAGTATAGTAAGGTAAGTATTATAAGAGATTTTAAGCATGCTCTTTTGTCTGAAGAAAATTAGGATGCCCATTATTTTAGCAATGCATTTATTCTTTTACAGTCATTTTAGGAATTAGTTTAATATGTGTCTCAATGCATAAAAAGAAAACAATCAGTAGAAATTGTCCCATTAAATGCATCATCATTACAAGGGGATTTTTATCCAATGAATTTCTTAAGTGGCCTGCAGGTGTAACACACAGTTTTACTGAGAGAAGCAAGTAAATTTTTCAAATGTATAGAGCTTAATAACAATCAAGCCAGGCAGTGGTGTGGCTAAATCCATCAACAGGTCTGAAAATAGTATTCCTACCTTTCCTGCTTGTGTACATGCAGATGCAGCAGTGGGTATCCACAGCAATTTTTTTTTTCCAAGCTACCCAGCTGTATTATTTCAGTAGAAGCTGGTACAAGTGCACAAGAAGTTTATAACATTAATTAATGGTAAATGGATTGTGGCTGCTTGACTCTGGAAAGTTAGGCCTTCGCTGCTGGTCTACAAAAGTTCAAGGCACAAATTGTTCACTGGAGTATATATACTAGAGAAAGACTTCTGTGGTTAAATGGCTTTCAGTTTGGTATTTGTTGATGCAATAAATACCAAAAAAAAACATTTCAAATGTCATTTCATAGATGATTTTTATTTCTGAGTAATATAACAAAACTGCAGAAACAAACTTTCAGCATCTTCCTCTTATCTTGGGTACAACCGTTTGGCTGAAAGCAAAATATTGAAAAGAAATCCAATTTCCTGAGTGAGAAGTTCAGTGTAGCAAAGATCTGCAAAACAAGGAACATGGCTCTTTGTCTTATTTTGAGCACCTAGACAGGTCTTTGTCATACTGTTGACAAAACTATATTAAACTGAGAGTCATATCAGTGGCGGCATAACCTATATAGAAGGAAATATAACCCTAAAATCTATTTTCCAGTTTTCAGAGAAGGATCTAGACAGATGCCTGACAGAAGTCTTGCATGGATCCCATATTTCCCTTGCATTGAACTCTCAGTCAGTCAGATCAGGTCAAATGCTACATTTTCTGGGCTCCATACAGGCACATTTTTACAATATATTCAACTGTATTTGAAGGGAGAGACAAGCATGAAGATACATGAATTCTTCCTCCCAAAGCTTTCTGCCATGTCCTTTGGGCTGATTTTCCATCCTCTGATGCTGCAGTTCCTCTCATTCCCTTCTCTGCCTCAAAACTTTCTGCCCTCCTACTTTCTCCTTTTTTCATGGATGAATTTTGCCAGTCCCTTAATGACCCAGTAGGCCAAGCTTCAGCTGGTCTTGCATGTCTGTTCGTCTTGCGTGATGTAGGCATAAGTCAAATGGATGAGGCATTATAAAATTGGACTTTTGTTCCTTTCTCTTCCCACTCTGTTTTGGGGACTCTGAGGAATGTCTTTTTTGATGCATAGGTTAATAATATGGGAAAGGTCCTATGTAGCACTTGAATACCCATCACATTTGGGCACTGAGAAAAGAGAAGGTCATAGCAATCAATTCTGTAAGAAACTTGTTCTAGTGGATGAGACAAAACGGTTATGAAAGGTCATACATCAAGTATGGCATGAAAAGGCTATCTGTTTGAACTCAGAAATTAAAAATATACACAAAGTGTGTTCTCTTAAGCCTGTATGTGAGAGAAGGGAGGGTCTTCTGGATGGAAGACAATAAGTTATGGGACATTTGAAAGTTATGGAAGGTATAAAGCAGTGTACCCCCTACGAGGAACTGAAGGGGGGGGGTGTCTGTGTGTGTGTGTGTGTGTGTGTGTGTGTTTGGAAGGGCTGGGGTGAGGTTCTATGTGTGCCTATGAGAGTGAAAGAGAGTGAGTACAAGTTAGCAATATTTATACGTATTCCCCTTCTTTCTTATTGTTGACCAGGAATTGCCAGGGACCTTTCCAAATAGTTTGCAAGTTTTTAGGCTGGACAGACAATCTGCTTCTGCGGAGTCGTCCATCATCCTGAGGCAGGACACAGGTAGTATATTGAAAACTGATGGTTTCCCTGCTAGAAGTTTTCCCATAGGCCACCAATAGCCGCTGCCTATGACCACTCAGGGTGCAGGAGCTAGCACTGCACCACAGAGGTGTACGGGATGGTTACCAAAAGGAGTCACAGATTTTGCATAGTGCTCTTGGGTTTAAAGAAGGGTTTACCATTGTAACGTGGCACTAGAGGGGTGTCCGGGATTCTTTTGGATTCCGGGGTTACTTGCACTGAACTTGAGAGATCATAATGTGTCAAGGGTAAGGATTTATTGCAGCTAAGCAGTTCTACACTTATAATGGGCACTGGACAACACTGAACAATTAACATCAGACAATCTACGAGTGTAATAAAGCTAAAAAGTGTAGTTTTAAGAGAGAGGTTATATAGTTTTATAGAAGATACAGTTTTATAGTTATATAGAAGAGATATATAGTTTTAAGAGCTAAAAACAGAATACACATATTGGGGCTCTGTGCTTAAGCCATGGATGGACAGTACAGTGACTGTCTTTGCCCTTTCCTTGTCCCTATGGGCCACCCCTCCGGTATGGTTTTCCCCAGATTGTTCTCACCACACTCGAGCTGCACCAAGATGATTCAGGTTCTCCCTGGCAGTTGAGTGAAACTTCAGACTTTGTCCTTGCCCTCCTATCACAGAAAGGACTTCAAACACAGTCATTGCAGCATCCAGGAAGACACCTAACAGTATATGTGGGATTTGCTATTTTACTACATCTCCTGTAATGTGTCAATCAGATAAAAGGTGATATCAAATTGATAAATAGATACTGTTTGAGTTCATTTATTCTGAAAAGGGTTAAAATGTTTTTTTTGTAATTTGTTATTTATATTTACATGTTCTTTACTGACAGATAAGTGGAAGATGACTTACATTTGAAATGTCAAATGCAAAAAATAAATGGAGAGATTAGAGAAGAATTTCATTTTAATTTACAGAGATTAATCATATTATAAATAACAATAATAGCTACAAGATTTTCAGGCAGTGCCATCTTGCAAGTCACCACTTTTCTAAATTCTTCTAAGCTCAGAGCACCAGCAGCTCTACAGATACAAGCAGAGTCCTGGGAGTCTTTTGAAACAAACAACCCTAAGTGCAGGTAGGAATTTTCAAAGGTGAAGAAAAAATGTTTCAGAAAAAAAAAATCCATATTAAAGAGATTAAGACAGACCGGGATGAAATAGGGAAAACAGTGTTCAGTAAAGTGTCACGAAAGCTTTGTGTTTTGAGATATTTCCTAACAGAAATTTCTTGAATGTTTGACTTCCATAGTTTATACTGCCATGATCTCTCCTTTGCTGTTCAGATACTGACTGCATGTACCTAATTTTCATAGCAAACTCTCCTCCTCTGAACAATCCTAGGTAGCTCACATCAACGAACAGCTGGCTTACCTGGGAGCTCAGTTCACGTTTTTGACTCAGCAGGAGTACAAATAACACAATGCTAGTAGTGGAAACAGCCACTGCTCCTAAGAAGAACAAAGGTCTGTGGAGGATTCCATCTGATGATACGTCTTGGAGCCTGTGTCATGGAAGAGTACGTCCTTTTCAGGATAAGGCTGGCTCTGCTAACCCCATGAAATCCCTATGGTGAATCAGCACATCATAAACTTGTGGAAAAATTTGTGTTATAGGGACCTAGTCAAAGCCGTGCTCCAAATTGGGCTAACTTCAGAGGTAGCAGGTTGTGCAGGGCCCTATTCAGTCCAGTATTGGCTCAGTCTCCTTGAACACAGCAGCCTTTTGAATGCAGAGTTTGAAACTATGTCATTTGTGGAAATGAAGCAGTAGCATTGGCCTGAAAGGATTCTGTCTATTAACATTTTCCTCTGTATTGCTAACATTTAATTGCTAATTTAGGCAATGTCACAATTTCCATGCCTAAACATGGAGAGTGTGCTTCTCTCTTTCCAACCTGCATGTAGACAGTCAGTACTGTTGTACCTCAGATTGGTAGCATAGGTGTCTTCAGGCTTGCAGATATGTCCAGTGCAGAGTATGCTGATACAGAGTGAAAAAAGAGAAGCAGCAACTCCTGATTTTTGCCAAAAATTTCTTGCAATCCTCCTATTCTTCCCTCGGGCAAATCTAGTACAGAAGGATAGCTTTTAACTGAGATATAATCATATTCAGACAAACAAGATCAAATATGTTCTGTTATGAGATAGGAAAAAATAAATTACATTTCACAATTTCAAAGCTTAGTGGTGTTCTTATTTGAAAATGATTGCTGTCATCCTGTGAAGAATGCAATTGTGATCACCATAGTACGCTAGATTATTGAAAAATTAACGTTTTGCTTATGAAAGGTGACACTTTCCCAAAATGATTTTAATTAACTGTTTGATCTAGTCATTCATCCTCCCCTCTACTGTGTCTATTGAAAACTTAACCTATTCTTACAACAGCTATATGCCTTGAAGTAATAGATACACCTTGATATACAAAATCTTTTGGCCAGTGCAGGCAGAGTAAGCTCTGCTCATTAAATTAGGTAAAGAATAAGGAACTTGATTTATGATAATTGTGATAAGCAAGAATTACCTTCTGGATAGTCATGTAATGCACAGTTCTGAGATACTTTCTCCTGAATCATCACTAGTACAGTTTTATTCCTAACTTGAAAGGAAGGGTATTTAATGACATTTGTCTATCACAGTCATGTTTAGAAAATAGTGTTTGTTGGTGGAATGGTTACAGAGCTTTATGGTTACAGAACGGTTGAGATTGGAAGGGACCTCTGGAGATCGTCTAGTCCAACCCCCCTGCTCAAGCAGGATCATCTAGATCACATTGCACAGGATCGCTTCCAGGTGAGTTTTGAATATTTCCAGGGAAGGAGACTACACTACCTCTCTGGGCAACCTGTTCCAGTGCTCAGTCACCCTCACAGCAAAGAAATTTTTCCTCAGGTTCAGATGGAACTTCCTGTGGTTCAGTTTCTGCCCGTTGCCTCTTGTCCTGTCGCTGGGAACTAGTGAGAAGAGTCTGGCCCCATCCTCTCGACACCCTCCCTTCAGATACTTGTACACATTGATGAGCTCCCCTCTCAGTCTTGTCTTCTCCAGGCTGAACAGGCCCAGCTCTCTCAGCCTTTCTTCATAGGAGAGATGCCCCAGTCCCCTCATCATCTTTGTAGCCCTCCACTGGACTTTCTCCAGGAGTGCCAAGTCTCTCTTGTAGTGGGGAGCCCAGAATTGGACACAGCACTCCAGGTGTGGCCTCACCAGCTCTGCCATTCAACCAGTTCACAATCCACCTCACTGTCACCTCAGTCACCTCACCTCACTTTATCATTGTTTATAGCACATTTTGTGATACAGCAAACTTCCTGGAGAGCCTGTATCTTTCTGGGGAAAAAAGGAGGAACAAACATTTCAAATGCTGAGTATACTCAACCTCCCCCGGAAGCTGAGGAGCTCCGAGTCTTCACTTTCAGATCAAGTTCAGAACAAGCTATTTGTGGAAAAAATCCACAGTGTGGAAATGGCCGTATATACATTTTGTAAGCCCCCAGCAATTAGATAAGTATTGTCACCCTCCTTCTTCCAGTCCCATTTGCTGTGCCTAGAAACTCTGCAAGCAGGATTATATACATCTTATAAGTACACCATGAGTATTCTTATTGGTGAATACACATACCCAGTGGCTGGGACTAACATTGTTCCTAGCTTAATCTCATCCCTCTCTCTGTAGTCTTTGGGATCAGTCAGGTGGGGAAGTGTTGGCTGCCATAGCTCCTGCAACAGACTGACCTTGATCCTGCTGAGTTGCTTTTTCCTTTTTTCCTCCGTGCTTCATACATTTTCATGTTGATATTTATCTCTGAGTTCATGAGTTACTATTGCGCAGCAAAATAATTTCATTTTTGCCTTTGCTTCTGCTTTTCTTGCCTTTTTATTAACAGCCTACTTTTTTTTCATTTTTTTATCAACAGCCCAACAAATAACTTGTAAATAAGGGCTTATTATGAGTAGTTTCATGAGACTTGCTGGAAAGACCCTGGAAAGCTGAGACTATTGAAAATGAGGTAGAAGCAGAACACTGACATGCAGTGTTACCATAAAAAAATTGCCCTGCATAATTGTTCTTGGTAAATTTGTGTCTTTAGCTAAAAATCATGGGTAGGTTAACTCCTTGTGCTTAAGCCCACTAATAATTCACTATACTATATAACAATATATTGTATTGTCTATGTGGCATCAACACCCTTTTAAAGTGATTTAAACAACTACAGGTTTATTTTCATTAAAATTATGAATAGATGCAGCTTTCAAATGGGAGTAACCACTGGCTTGTAGCAAAGGCATTTACAATAATAGCATGAATTCATTATATAAAACAATCATTTTCTAGCATTATGATAATAAATTTGTTTCAATAGTGATTAGCTACTGTAATACTGCATGGTACTCACCAGTTCTAGCTTTGAATTTGCAAGGCCATAAGGCACATTACAGAGCAGAGAACAAGATAATGATCACACAGTAGTTAATATGCACCACATTATGCTGCACAGAAAAACTGTGTGTCATCACAGACAGACTCTCTCAATTGAGTTTCTAACATTTTAAGATAGCAGACTACACACAACACCCTTTTTATTGCCTTTCAGGTAATATGGAGTTGATCATGCTGTGGTGCTATAGCTTCTAAGACTCAAGAGAGTTGTTTTTGCAAACAGGTAGACTTACAAGTAAAGCAGTAATTTTAATTTCTTCTCTTTTTTGTTCTTATGGTGTCTAGTGGGTTGCAGGAAGGGGCTTAGAACCATACAAAATTTTGCAAGGATCATGCAGGGTTGTGGGAATCTGCTCATGCTTTAATATATGCTGTGGTTTCCAAAGCTATCAAGAAAAAGGGTGAACCTCTGGCTCTGGTTTGTTTTCTGTATCTCCTTGTCTGTAGCTGTGATTTCCAGCATGCTACTGTTGTGTTTGTGGTTCTTGTAGATTACTACAGGTTGCTGTAAGGATTGCCCTCTCAATCCCTCATTAGGTTTATTGCAAACATACGGGAGGAGGTCTTTTCTCGCTGGTGTCTGGACAGAAGCTTACAGCTCTAGAGCACAGGTAATTTCCCTGAGTTTTGCCTTTCTCTCGGCTCAGGTCCCTCCAAACCTCACTCATCTCTCAGTCCTGCTGAACATCAACTACCTCTCTGGAGAGAAAAGGGAAGGGGTAAAGTCTTTGATTCTAATCAGCTTAGCAGCAGAAGGTGGGTCTGCCTTGCCAGCTCCTATTTCTATGGGAGCTTTGCCATGGGGTTTCTTGTGTAGCCTTTCAGCAGGGCTGAGGTTCACTTCAGTATGAGAGCTAGAATTTGCGTATTTAACTTCCTTCCGCCAGACTTCAGCATGCATTTGGTCCCAGGTTATGCAAAGTGTGGTGACATTCACAATTAGCAGCATTTGCACTTTTTAAATCGTCAGTGAGGTTCTGTGCAGATTAGAAATGCCAATGGCAGATAGGCGGACATATTTAGAAAGTGCACAGGGCTTTGGAGGACTTACTTTAAAAAAAAGGGGAGTGGAGGGAGGGAAGAAAGGCTCCTTCCAGGTGTTCTGCAACTCCAACAAGGTAACTGATTGTAGAGATGCAACTTTGTCCAAGAAGTGACAGCGAAGATCTGATACGACTACATGTTCAGATTAACACACCTGCTTTTATTTAGCTGCTGTATGTGTGCTGCTTTTCATGGGCAATCATCTCTTTCAATTGAATGAGGGTGTGTACATACACATATGTATATGTATCTATATTAATGTTTAGTAGTCAGGATCCTGTGCATTAAGTGCATGTGCAGCTATGCAAATAGCAGCATAATTTTCCTCCCTATTCTGCCTCCTCCTTTATTATGGAATAAATTTTCATCTGTGTTGCATTACCTCATAAAAATGGCTGTTCTCCTGCCATCTTCCACTTGTTCGTATGTCAGTAATACTTTGCTTGTAGAAAACCATGAAGTTTTCTATGTTTGCTCTGTTAAGAGGGGTTCGATACCAGTTTCTTCTAATGTGCTAACCCTTTCTTTTTTCTGTCTTTCTCTTAAAGATCAAGATCATCATGAAGAAAACTGAATCAGCTCACATATGTGCCTGAGCCTCTAAGCAAGACTTTAATACAAGTACCTCATAGCAGCGATAAAGCACTTTCTTGCTCTAATCTAATAGTGCTGCTCCTTGAAGGGGTCGAAGACACCAAGAGAGACTTTTTTTCAATTCAGGGCAGCTGCACGCTGCATGTGACATGGTATATACCCCCATCTCTTAGAATGGGAATGTAAAATATTAATTACCAGATCACCAATAACATTGGATTTTACTGATGCATTTTTTAAAAGGCTAGGTAGCTGATTTTCCCAGTTTATTGTAAATCAGTTAACATAGATTTTGTGTTCTTTTCACTTTCTGCAAGGAGGAAGGCATCATCTACCCTGCCTATTGGGAGCCTTACAAGTCTTTGTGCTTTGAAGATGCCTGATATGAAGGAAAGGAAGGTAAGAATGGAGAAGGTTTGATTCAGTTTATCTTCTTGAGAGAGAGTCTGAGAAGGGTGACGCTACAAGTAGTAGTTAGATGCCTTCATAAGGCTGTAGAAGATGGGAAGAAATGTAGCTGATGTGTCAGCAATACTGTTTTGAAAAATGTAAAGATCAAGTCAGAGAAAAAGAGCTGAAACTCTGTACTGCTTGAGCTTATCCGGCTCTGATCGGAGTGTCTACATGCTATTGTGATAAAAATAGATTAAAATGATAGAAGTACATCAAAAACCAGAAACAGAGTTCATCCTTGCACTAATAGCCACAGTAGCAACAGAGCCATCCTTCAGTTCTTCCTGCTCTGAAAGACTCTGCCTGTGTGTCATAACTCCCAGTAGTCTGCACCTCAAACAGACCTATCCCTTGTATCATGAAGAGAGGTAATTTCTCACTGTGACAAAGAAAAACATGAACTACCAATGCTATCGTTGCCAGTTTTAGAATGGTTAAATTGGAGCTAATAGTATATAATGCATCTGTTAACTTTGCAGCTCGTCCTTGTGAATAGAGATAATTTCAGCTTCAGTGTGGCATGACACTGTGCTTTAATAATAATCAAGTTATCCTCACTTGTATTTTTCAGCTCTGCATACACCTGAAAAATGTCAAACCCTCAGCAGAAAGCACTGGCTCCATTTTGTCTGTGTGAATACCCTAGTAAGCTCATTTTGCTGCAGCTTGCCAGATGAACGTTTGGCACGCAACACTGTAAATGCGTGAACTTTTCCAAGCCTGGATAGAATCTGAAGTAAATGCACATGAAGTTTGCAAATGAGTTTTGAAAGTAGCTATTTTGTACTCTAAATGGCACAGTAAATAGATCCAGATGAAAGGAAATCTCCTCACCAATTGTATACCCTCTCTACTTTAAAATGATGGAGAACATCCTGGTTAATACCCTCCACCAATTCTCAGTTAATTTTTTTTTTGTCCAAAAGTTTCCTTTCTCTGTAGCTATCTTCCTCTGCCTCTCTGAATCCCTTTTTTTTTTTCTGCAACCACTAATTCCTAATGATACTTACTCTGCTTATAGGAAACTCCTTTCCACCAAACTCTTTGTGCTTGCTCTTAAGGCTTCATTGCACTATGGTGATTCACAGAAATTAGGGCCATTTCTCTTAACTGGTTTTGTTTACTCTACAGCTTCTCTCAATCTATGTACCATGCATGCTATTGTATGGCTGATTTATGCATAGAATTCACAACCTCAAAGCTAACTCATATTTTGTGCATAGCATCTTCCAGTTGTTACAGTGTGGAGTACTGTAATGCACTTTTTCTTCAGGCCTTTATTGGATGCTGATAGATCATTTTGCTTAGAGCAAGGCAGGCTCTTGGGATAGTAATTAAATTTTTATTTAGATAAGTTGCAGGCAGTTCAGGAGAAAATGAACAGAAAAGTTTTTGAGGCTGGGTGAAGTTCAAGGGATGAAGCAGTGGCAAATGACATTTAAAAAGATGGCAGCCAGTATTTAGTGTAATATTTGTTCTAGTACTCTTTAGTCACTTAAGGAGCACCACGGTGACAACAAAACTAGAGATTAAAGTGAACATGGATTTTTCTAGAATAAATTATGCCAGTGTGACCTAATTTTCTCCCACAATAGGGTCACAGAACTGGATGGGCAGAAGTCAAATATGTGGGCTCTAGTGAGACTTCACTTTCTTGCTATCTCATATGGCAATGTCATAAAAAGAAACTTGAAAAAATATGCCGATGTTAAACCAGTATGAAATGAATCCACAAGTTGAAAAACAAAATACTCAAAAAGAACTATCTGGAAGGAGATTCAGGTGGGTACTACAGGTATCTGGCCAGGCCTGTGTCCAGTGAGAGTTTTAGTAAGGACTTGAAAGGTGACATCAAAGTGAGAGTGCTTGTGAAAAAGAAAAGGAGAATATGGTTGGTTGAAAAATGATAAAATGGAGAACTGACATGAAGATGATGAAACTCAGAGAAGACAACTTCAATGTGTGACACTGAAAGAAGAAAAATTAACTTTACAAATGTAGAATTGGGAATAACTGGCTGGGCAGCACTCCAGCGGGAAAGCATCTGGAAGATTTAGAGTGGCTCACACGCTATGAGTGAACAAAGTATTTCTGCTGGGGAGAAAAACAGCTAATATCCTGGAAATAGGGAAGCTTTATTTCAAATAGTTCCCTCAGTTTTGAGGACTGCGCTTTAAGGAATGTATGGGCAAACAGAAAGCATCTGAAGAAAAACAATGGTAAGAAAAGACGTCCCTTGAGAAAAAGCTGAATAAACCCATAAGAAGGACTTGTTTTGTTTTCTGATTTATCAAAGCATATTATGGAAGAAAAGAATGACTAATTCTATTGGGATAGGACAAGAGAAAATTGACACTATCTAGGGGAAAAAAGACTACAAGGAAATGGTGTATTAGGACAAAGTCTGCAGAGAAGTTACAGAAATAAGTATTTACCAGAGGTGGCCCATTTTTGTGATTCTATTGTCACTGTGCTGTGCTGTCTTCTTTTCTGCAAAGAGTGATTCATATGAGACGAGTCAAAAACCAGGGGTCTGACAGACTGATTTGGCAAGGAGATGACAAAAGGGGCAGCTCGTGAACGCTTGTGATTCAGAAGAACTTTCCTGACAGTGAAATACAGCAGCAACTGGAATCCTGCCCTGCCTCCCCCGCACCCTTTTTACATCTGCAGAGCCACATTTTTTCACCTAAAATGTAGGATAATCAGCGAATGGAAGTCCTATTGTTCCTGAGCCAATTGGAAAGGTTATAGAAAAGATGTGCAAGGAATTGTTCTGCATTGCTTAGAGGAATGGACCAGGGGCTTTTCCAGCTGCAGCTCATGGGAGGGCTTAGGAGGTGCCAGAGCCTGTCCGTCTCCTGGTAGCTGGATGGCTGTATCTCAGACTAGCCCCTGGGTCCCCAGGGCCAGACGCTGCAGCAGAGACCATATCCTGCCTTTTCTGTTCAGGTGGAGGCTACCCGTTTGACTTAATAATTTTTTTCCGTGTGGACATGCTGGGGTCTGTTGTGATTTGGGTTACTGTGGCAGTGTGAGCTGCAGAGAGCGATGTTCAGCTCTGCGTGTATACAAAGGGTGACAAAAGCAAGGACAAAGCTGTTGTGGCAGCAAAGGTGGAGTTGAATAAAATATGCTCACAATTTGTGAGGAGTGACCACCTAACAACCCAGACCTAAGCCTGTATTTCTTCTTATTTTCTGTGAAGGCCAAAAGTCATAGCAGCTGGTGATACTGAGTTGAAAAGTCAATAATAGAATCACTGTCTTGCACGCAGAGGCTGTGCTTCTGAATATCAACAAGGGCAACCAAAGCACATTTCTTTGTGGAATCTCTGAAGCAAGTTATAAATGATGAATGCAATGAAAAATCTCTGCTCAGTTTCTGCCCATTGCACATAGATAGTGCCACGCTATTTGCTATGATCTTTAGCTCTAGTATACCTGGAAGCATCTATGTAATCATTAAATTTAAGATTAAACAAGAGGAAGCTTTCCGAAGTCAAATAGCTATTTTTCTGAATTGTTTTCTCTTGGATCCACCTGATACCTGGAGTACATCTTTAAAATGAGAGAAAAAAAATCACTTTTTGTCCTGTTTGTACAGGGCATGATATTTCCAGGCTCGGTTTCAATAAATAATTTAAATTATTCCTACCACCTAGAACACTTCTGACCTCTCTCAAAGGTCTTTCATTTCGCTGTAATCTTCAGAAATGTTTTCAAGTGACACTTTGATCTTGATCTCAAAGAAACTGTAGTCTCAGAGAAGGTAACATGACGTCTTTCACTCGGTACTTTCCTAGGGAGTAAGGTTGCCTGAAAACCTGGAGTTTAATTTTATGGCACATCATCAGACTTTAAAATGTGGCTTTCCTCTGCACAGAGAGCACTGCCTTACCTGCACTACCCTAGCTGCTGAGTGATTAACTCTTCTGGCACAACCTTCTCTTTCTCTTAGTTTGAGAAAAATTCCTACTGAAAAATCCTTGAGAAGTATCAGTTTTTCCAGCGAAAAATCTTTTCTTTTGCAACCTGGTGACCATCTTCAGTTTCAAGGGTTTTATGGTTTAACTGATACTACCTAGAAGGTGTTTCCTGGCTGAGAAATAATCACTATAGTTGTTGTAAAGCAGATGTTGCAGCTGTTTTATTTATAGCAACCGTATCCTGAGGATCATGAGCTTATCTGTTCTTGGTATGGTGAAAATGAGTTACGCTCAATTTATTCTTACATTATTTTAGCATACCTTTTAAGCAAAAGAGCAAATGTGTGCTTTTCTTGTTTTCCTCTTTTTTTTTTTTTTTTAGGTGGCTGCTAATGAGCACTGAGTGCTTGGGATACCTTAAAATATTTTAGCTTTCCTGCATTATGTATCTCCGATGTTTTTTGTCTCCTAGCCTCTTCTTGCTGTTTCATACTGTTTCTACAAGGCTTTCCTTTCTAGAATACGAACAATTCCTTGCAAAAGGAATGGAGAAAGAATATCAGATTGTCAGCTTTAAATAAAATAAGCATGAATGATTGCAGAATTGGGGAAAAAGGACCTGCTTTTCTGTAGGCAGACTCTTAGGAAAGTCTGCATGCCGGGGAAAGAGCTATTCCTAAAGATGGCATCAGGATGGCATCTGAAAGATGCAAATAAGTATTCATTAGTATTTTGTTTTATGCTGTCATTTTTTGCCTGTTAGTAGAGGAGGTAGTGTAGAGGCTTTTTTCTAATTTTGTTGTTTTAATTTTTCATTTTTGCTGACAGCGACAACAGAATTATTCCACTTTTTTCTATGCTGTATTTGGTGTTCGTTACTCTCCAGGAAACCAAAGACTGGGGCTTACCTCCTTTTCCTAATTGCTTTCTTGCAGCAGCCTGTTTTTTGTCTCTCAGCAAGTGCATTAACACAAATTCAGTCAGTCTCAATGTGTTAAGTTAAAGGCTATGAATACTGGAGAGGATGGTTTAAGATATTTGTTTATTGGTAGCTGTGTCTAACCACAACATTCTAAAGAGAGTAAAGTTTATTACTTTTCTTTTAACGCGGGGATATTTTTATCTTCATTTACTACTTTTAAGCAAGGTAGTAATCCTCCCCACCCCAGACTCAGGAACTGGCTCTAGTGGCAAGATAGCTATATTTGTACAGTATCTGAACCAATCCTCCTGGCCCCACATCGCTTAAATTTGATGTCTCTGTGCTAGTCGGTTGTCTACAGCCTGGACAGACCATTTGTAGGTGGTTAAGAGCTGACTATAGCGAAATTCAATTGAATGTTCAGTCCAGAAACTTCCCATAGGCTACATACCTTGGCTTATGAAGGATGCTGTAATAGCATGGTAATGACTTCTTACCTTCCTAAAGATATTTTTACATCATTGTTGAGAAATAATTTATATATATTTTTAATTCCATTGGAAATTTATAAGCTATTACCAAAGGAAGCGAGGCACTAGATCTGAAATAATTTGAAAAAACTGAGCATATTATGCCTCAGATCAGTGAACTAGGCACACACCACATTTACATTCCTTGTCACAATGCTGGCCGCCTGTTCTGCACTGATCTCATTACAGTGAAGCAATGAAAGGCATAAGATCTTGCTTTAGTTAATATCAATCTGTAATATCAGTAAAATACCAAATGGCATAGAAAATTATGGGTAGAATAAGGTGGATTTTTTGTGGGTTTTTTTTTTGTTATATCATAACAAACGTGGCACTAAGAAAATATATCAGCTCCTTATATTTCTTCCTTAGAGATCCTCCTTTGTTGTGTCTTGTCAGAAATACAGAATACCAAAATTCTGCTTGCTTTGTTATCAGGGAAATAAGAGGTGTGCACGTGGCGCCATTAGATAGGGTATGTGTTCAGGGGACACATTTTGCGTATGGATGCCACAAAAGATTCCTCAGCAAATATCACAAAAGTTTCTCTGCACTGTTGTAGTAACTCAGCTGTCCTCTGTAAAGCCCTCTGTGGCTGAAGAAAAACTAAATGAATGATAATGCCTTGACCCTCATAACTTTACCTGTATGAAATATATGTCTTGTAAGGGATGTTGAGTGAAGATAGAAACACCTGCTCTCTATAATTATAAGAGTATGTGTTCAGTTACAGGAAGATCAACCCGTGTTTTCAGAAGCTTTTGACTGGGGACCTGTCCTCCAGAATGAGGTTTCTGTGCTTTATGAGAAGCTGCAAACACTGTTCGTTCCCAGAAGAAGCCTGTAACGTTAGTTCTGACTTTAGTGACAACAAATGCTAAAGGACTAACGTTAAACAGGGTAAGTTGTTACCATGGTGCAAAACTATATTAAATAATGGTTAATGATAAGTATTAAGTATCTGATTGATTTGATTTTCTGTATTTTCTTCAATATGCAAGTGTATCCTCTTTCATTGATGTGATTTGTAAGCAACAGAGGGGAGCTAGAGTAACTCTGTGAGTAAAAACACCAGTAATCACACTCATTCTGGAAGGTGGGGCTCAGAAATATTCTTCTGTGCTGCCAGACAACTGGCCATGCTGACTGACCATCACTGTATCTCACAACTCTGCTAACAGAGCATTTAAAGAGTTTGCGTTTAGAAGTCAGATGATTTGATGAAATGCAAAGTAGTACCCTAAAAAGGCTAGTGCTGATAGATCTCAATCTCAATGAAATACTGATGGAGGAGATAAGGTGCATGTGAAGTGAGCATACTGGTATTGCAGCATAAGGCCATATGGTTTCCTACTGCTTAAAAGGAGAGAGTACACAGCTCTCTGCCTTGTTGAGTTTGCTTGCCTAAAAGCACACCTGTTGAAAACTACACAGAGAACAGCATAGTCAACAGCTGTTTAAATTGTGTAACAAATTAAGTTAAGGGACTGTTTTGTAAAATGCATATTACAGTGCCAAATTCTGAAAATCTGAAAGCAGGTTGAGTTTAGAGGAGGAGAACGAACTTGCTCCAGGAGTTTTGAAATGTATTGCAACAGCAGTCCTTCTGTTTGAGAAAATTGAGGTCATGGGTAGCTGCAGGGTAAACGTGCTATTGGGTAATTCAGCACATAAAATAAGAAGCCTCATAGAGTTTACAAGCATCACATCATTCTCAGATATGTTAGAGTTTGCAATTCTAACATAAATGGTAAATAAATGGTGGTGGAAAATGTCTGCAGTTGTTAAGTAATTAATTAACAAAGTACCCTTGGGAGGCATAAGTCAGAGAAGTGACTCCAGAAGGCCTTATGGCGACTCAGGATAGGCCTATACCACATCATGTAATTATCTGTATCATATGGTAGCCAACTAGTGGAAATTTACTGGCAAATAAAGGCCTGCAACAGAGAACAAACACTCAGGGAAATGTAGAGACAATGGCTGCTGATAGATGCAAAAGCTGATGCAGATACATCTTTGCTGCCATGACCACCTATGCTAATTTAAGTTAGCCAATGCTGCAGCCATACCTTCATTTTGCTGTATGCAGATACCTTCACAGACAAGAATAACTTCACTGTCTGTTGGGCTCTTAGTGAGGAGATGAGGTGCAGGTGAGGCGATTAATCTCCCTGCCATGGGTAAAGCAGATTTTTTTTTTTTCTTCTCTGTTACAACTTGCGTAGGGCAATTTATTTTGAGCAGTACATGTTGAATAGATTATTAAACAAAAACTGCTGTGGTGAAGTGCTGAAATTCTTTTCAAATTTGTTAAAATTGGCACATGGTTTTAATGGGGAGAGAGACAGAGAGAGAGAGAGGGGGGGGGGGAAGAAAGCATGGAAAAAATGAGACCTTTTGGTTATAAAACCTGAAACAAAGAAAAAAATATTTAATTTAAAGTCAACAAAAAAAGGTTTTGTCAATCCCAATAGAACTTTTCTTTCATCTCCTATGAAATGGCCAAGCGTTACTCTGTTACATGAACACCGCAAAGGACAGCAGAGCTTTTGTCATGGAGTGTGCTGGTTTTTCCTATGTAGCTCCAAGGTCTGACTGCTCTGGAGGAAACTTTCTTCAGGCTGCCTGCAGGACAGACATCAGCACCCCAAGGCCAGACAGGCCATCTGAAAGCAGCCCACAGGGTATCTGCCTCCCTTCAAATCCAGTGGGCACTGCCTGTGCCCTTGTGCCAGCATTTATTACTGCATCAGCGAGTCACCTCTTGTGGTAGCCAAGTCCTTCTCATGTCATCCTGGTCTCCAGCTGACCAGACTTCTCCTCTTTTCTCTTTTCCACTCTATTTTCCTCAGGTGGCCTAAGGCCAAGGTCTCTACTCTGTTTGTTTAGTTGGCTCGCAGGCTCCTCAGCTGATGCCCAGCACCCATATTGATAGCTTTTGACATCCTGCGCAAGGGATTGCTCTCCACTGCCTGGACACCTTGCCTCACTGCGTGCATGGGGCAGTGCCCTTTGGGCCTTCATTCTACGTTTCCCCCGGGGCTTTGTTGTGGGGGAGCAGGCTTATTTGGGCCTCCGTCTTCCTCTCCCCCTTGCCTTGGAAGGGCTGGTGCCCCCAGGACTGAAACTGCTGTTCAGCATTAGTTTGGCCGAGTTCTCATGTTACAGTGCTGAGGCGAGAAACACCTGGTCCTTGCCCTTTCTCGAAGGCTTTCACGGAGATACCGTTTTTAATGTGTGCGCATGTCTGATGATAAAAAGTTGCTGCAACTGTAATCAGGACTTCTTAGTACACACAGGTAACATTGAAGGTAGGTTGCTTAAGAAACTTTTACCTGAAAAAAAAAAGCATAATCAAGTATTCCAATCACTTCCTAATGGGATGTTTTGCATTAGACTAGCATGCCCACTCTTGGGGAGTAATCTTCATGCAATATAAATATATAAAAATACAATTTCTTAATTCAGGCATGTTATGCAAATTGCAACTGTCATTAACATATTCAAAATGATCATACAGTGGGAAGATATCATCTAAATATACATAAATTGTGATTATATACCTATATTTACTCCCTGAACTCTGGAGAGGAGTTGAGTTACTGACAAGCTGAAATTGTTAGAAAACAAGATAGTAATTCAGATTTTCACTGCATACCTTTGGTGTTTCCACTTGCGTTGTTATATAGACATCAGAAATGATATGGCATTTTGCAGATGAGATGTCCTGCTATATCTGTAGTTAATGTAGGCTCTCCAGTAACTGAAGAAGTGGTTACAACTGCAAGATTCAGGGTGGAGGCTCCAGGATCTCCTTGTTGAGTGAAACTGTTGTTTCTTGTTTGCAGGTTTGAGAGAAGCGGGAAGTTGCTGAGTTGCATCTTAGACTAAGGTAAGCCAGCAAGGCTGCAGGAGCTTGTGTGACAAGTTAATGTGCACTTTGTACCAAGAGAAATTAAATCAGGAATTTGTAGAGAGGAAGCAAGAGGTGAGGAATGTGCTGCTTTCAATATGTCCCCATATTGAAATGGGGACAAAGTAGACGTGCTATCACTGAATTGGCCAAATATCTGCTGAAAGGGGTATGTCTACTAAGTAGCAAAGGTCCAATTGCAGCACTATGCTGTACTTGAGGACGTTGGAACTCTGCTCCCCTTCTGCAGGCTTAAGCTCCTTTAGCATCATCTGGCTGACATGGCCCCTGTGTTGGGCAAGAAAATGCTGGAAGCACCTGGGTTTTAAAATATATTATTAATTTTCCTTTTAAATTAGATTGCCTACGTGACAGGATAAGCCCACCTCTGGGATGCAGAGGAATTCAGTAGAGAAATAAACACTTAACTCATAATACATGGTCTCTAAACAACTTTCTGAAAAGGTAGTGATGCAAATAACCACAAAACCAATAGTTGGTCTAGAAGCCTTCTGGAGAGATGGCTGAGCACTGAAAAACAGTGCCAAAAATCTTGGCTTGTAGAAAAACTCGGAAGGAGTTCCATGAGTGATTGTTGCATAATGCTGCCAAAAAGACTTCCTCAATCTCTGACTGATTTACATCAGCAACATCAGTTTTAATTTTGCTTTGCACTTGTTTAATTATTTGCTAACTAAAGTTGTTTCCTGCTGATGGATATCTATAAAGATATGTTGATTTCAAACTAAATACTACCTTTATAATAACTTCAATAATTTTGGCTAACCATAAGGTCACGCAGAATCATTACACATTTACTAAATAAAATATTTATTGAAATTTTAAAATTTCACACTTTAGTTATGTTGAAAACCTGAGGAATGAATTACTCCCTTTTTAGATTACTAGTATTTTTCTTGATGTGTCTGCCTACAGTTGGGTGGATGTAGGAGATCAATTAAAATCACATGAAATTAATGTTTCAAAATAATTGTAATAATTTGAATATAACCATCTTAAGTATGGTGGCTATACAACGAAAAAGGTAAGTCTATCAAAGCATACTTTGCACATGAAATTAGCAGGCATATTAAATAAAAATCATATCTGTAGTTAATAGATGCTACTGACTGCTTGTGGCCACTATTCTCTCTTTTTTTCTTCTTTTAATGATGAAATTTCTTTATTTCCCACATTTTTAATCAAAAGTGAAGTGGGGCACTAGCTTTCCAGTTTTGTATTTTCGTGATGAGCTGGTTCAAATGAAGACTGCTCAGCCATGTGTATGATGTGCTGTGAGCGTACATGTACACAAAGGCAAAAACGTTTTGCCTGGAAAGAATGGGTTCATGTATTTGCCCATCATGTACAGAAGGTGTAAATTGCAGAGCATTTCATCGTCACACCCAGCTTCCTCCTAGCCATTGATTCAAATGAACCTTCTTGTAATTTACTTGAAAAGCGTTCCATCTCTTCTTGCTTTCCTTGGTTTACATTAGTGCTATCTCTGGAGGATTACAGAGCCTTTCTAGGGCTGCTGAAGCAAATTTCTGCGATGATACAGATTTCAGCTGATGTAAAGTAAAGCTCCGTCCTGAGATTGCCTGATGAGGCACATGAACAAGGCTATTTTACTCCCAGCCTACATGTGGCAGTGCTGGTATCACATCCTGTCACTCACTGCAGCCGCAATAGGAGCTATCAAGTGATAAGAACTTTCTTTATGTCAATCCTACCATATTTCTTGTGTCTTCAAATGTCACTGTTGTGCACAGCAACAATTTTTATACATACTTAAATAGCAAAGACTTGAAATGCTTTCAATTAAAACAGTATCCTTTAGGTACGTTCTAAGTGTGGATAATAGATTACTAAACCCTTTTTTCTTGCTATCTTAGATAGGTTCAAAATCTTGGAAGGCAGCATTACATAGGAGACAAGAAAGAAGTGAAAATAGATCAAGACCTCCTAGCTTTATATTCTCCTTACAAGACACCTTAGATACTAGAAACTGCAGCAAGTCAGTTATGTATGCTGTCCTCTTAAAAGTCAAACATTATACATCTTGGATACTGTTTGCAATGGTGACAGCATCCAGTGCACTGCTCTGGCTTGTGAAGGCTGCTCCCTCAAACAGATATCACATCAAACAGGCATTGTATTCTATGACTCTCTGGCAGCCTAAGCCTCTTGGTAGATAAGCAAGAAACTCATTGAACCTAGTTCAAACGCTATAGTTTGCTGGAACCTCCCCAGACATGGTGATGATCAGGATTTCTCTCAGACCTCCTCTTTAAGGTGAAACAACTTCTCAGCATTCTGGAGGACCAGCCTGCCACCATGGCCAGATCTTAGCTAGTTAGAGTAGGAAAGAAGGTGGTGCTTAAGCAAGAGATATCTCATGCCGAGTTCCCCAAACCTTGCATGTGAGAGTCACTCCCTTACAACCAAAAAACAGTCTCTATCTGTGTGAATTCCTTGATCACCCTGGGATTCCTGTGATGGTAGCACTCTTTCTCAGGTTTGTGGGGGAATGCTGTTCTCATCTCTACCATCATACAAAGGCTTTACTGTAGGCTTGACTCAGGTAGGTTCTAGGCTTCATGTTGAGATCCATAGAAGAGGCCCAAGTGGCTGTGACCACACTATTTGGACAGAAACTGTGTGTTCTCTGAACACCTCAGACTTGGAAGCTCTGTGGGATGGATCATCTATAACACAATCTCAGCTATCCCACTTCCCTTCTACTGGGAAGACTGGAAGTGGTTCCAAGAGCTTTTAACAGAGAAGTGAAGGTGTAGGTTTGGTCCTATCCTGAGTGCTAAGTGGAGGAGAAATATGAGCATGCTAGAGCAAAAGGCCTCCGAGCGTAAGCATGTATGCTGTCTCATGTGCAAGAGAACACTGCGCTCTAAGCACCTCCAATGACTTGACAACACATCTCTAAAACTCTTCTGTGTCTGTATGCTGGTATCAAGTCAAATTTAGCACTTGAAAAATCTCACATTCCAAATTCTCAGTTACAGTTCAGTGATCTGATTTACTTTAAGGCTTGAACAGTAAATACTGCATCTCCTGAGCAGTTCACCTTGATCTGTGGAATTTTGCTGTGATTGATATGACTGCAGTATGATATTAGATATTCCTATCATAGTACTCTCTCAGCAGTTGACCTTGTATTCTTTGAATGGAGAATATAGCAACTTGAAAATAAGGCAAAGTAAATGTTTAAAACACCTTCCTCTTTACTGTCTGAAATTTTGCTTTCCAGTTGAATATTTCTTTCTATACTGCTTCTTTTCAGAATTGTGCATCAACAATAGAGTAGCTATCTTGTAATTTGTTCTAATCTATGAAAAAGAAGTCAATATTTTCTAGAGACTTTCTATATTAGTCCGTAGCACAATATATTTATATTGGAAGTGTAGTATATTACTATTTTCAATAAGTCCTTCTAATTGACCTATTCCCCACCATCATCAGCATCGGTATCATATTTATGAGTTTTCCCTGTAAACTTGAGATAGATCTTTCAGTCCTTACGCCTTAATAGGGAGGAAGGATGGTTTCCATGTAGAGGGATTCCTTATATACAGAGATGATCAGGATGGTTCAAGTGAATCCATTGGGATTTCCTAGAACAGAATTGTGTGTGGATTTAGTTTATGAGAAACTGAGCACACAAATATTATAGCTTTTTATTCATATAAAATATACTTTATAGCTTTGGTAGAGTTATTCTTCTCCCTGTTTTTTTTTTTTTTTTAAGAAAGTTGAACTTTCTATTTGTGGAAATAATGTCCTTTAAAATCTGTATTTTGGAATGATAGGATGCATTGCATTCTTTTAAAACTGTAATATATTGACTATTAAGTAGTCCTGAACCAATTCAATAACTTGTGCAGTTTTATATTGCTTTAATTGTGTGAATTCTCATTGACATGCAGCGAATAAAAATAAAATTTTTTTCAAAACTCATTACCAGAATCCCATCCCATCTCTCTCTCAGGATGGACAGGTTAGAGCTAGCTCAGCTATATCTATTCATAATATATAAATGGATTTACTGACATCTTGATCTTCGGTAATGGATATTTTAATATTAGAGAGTGCAGATTCATTTCTGTACCCAGTTCAGTATTCTTCTTTTCTGGGGAGAGTTTGACTTCTGCTTTTTTTTATACTGTTTGAAAATCTATCTCCTCAAGCACATCTCTGATTCCAAGGGTCAAACTGTGGACCTAACTGATACCCTATGCAATTTTGTTAAAATGGTTTTGTGCAAGAGGTACTTTAATAGAAAATAAAGCCTTGTCATTGTTTTTAAATGTTGTAATTTCTCTATTGTGATATCACTAGTGATTGCCAGGTTAATGTCAGTTGCTTAGTCTATTGTTTAAAGCTGATCATTTTAGACTATAGCTGATACAATTCTGAAACGTTTCTTTCATCTCAAATTATAAACCAAAGGTGCATCGCCCCCTTTCGTGGCAAAATCTGTGCAAGGGACTTCAGGAGAGGAAAACAATGAAGAATGTGCAGTATGTTTCAGGACCCATCTCAGATTTCTTATATTCCCAGGAAAACAACAGGGTGGGATTCATCTTGCCTTATTGAAGATTGCTACAGAATTAATGCTTACATCCACGCTAGTTGTTTAGGCTTTCCTTATAGGCACCTCTAAGGCACAATTCATCCCACCCAAAGGTAGATGTCTCAGACAGGACAGACTGCTCATACCCTGGAAGGGTCCATTTCTCCCTGTTGGCTAGGAAAGGAACCTAGACGGCTACACATGCCTGAAACCCAAGGAGGTAAATTCCGCCTCAGGGGATGACAATTTTCATGTGGGGTTTTCTTGACTGTGAAATTGCTGGGCCCAGGTAATAACCTTTCTAGTAGCAAGACTCCTTTGAAGTTATATTTCATGAGATTTCTTCTTATCTCTATAGGTAAGAGGTTTCATTAAAAAGGGGTAATGGCCAGTGAAGTGGATTCTGTGGAATACATAAATGAGGTCCAGATCTGATTTATCTTCTCTTTGTAAATTCTGCTGGGCCATTACATTCCCCACTGTACTCCGTGAACCTGAAATGTCAGTGAGACTTTCCTATTCTCTTCGTCACAGCAGATGCAGAGAAAATCACCAAAGCAAATGTAATGTGAGATAAATGAGAGAGCAATACAGGTAAGGGAAATTTAGGTTGTCTATTACAAGAAATTTCAGTATTGTATTTTTGCAACTGGGACAAAATCCTTAAGAACTTTGCAAAAGACAAAATTTTCCCTACCTATATATCAACATGTTTTGGCAAAACACAGATTTCACCCTTAAAGACATTGTTTTTTGAAAAAAACTGTATTTCATTTGCAAAATCGTTGCAATGGAAAATTTTTGACCAGCTATAGGGCGTAGTGCTCATTAGAGAACACAGTCATTTGGGATTAATTGTCACCATAACTGTAGTGTAAGCTAACTACCATTTTGACTTCCCAATTAAGTTCTCCAGTTCCTCTATTTAGATAAATTTTATCTTGGTAGCACAATTTAAAAATAGCAGCATTATTCCCAATTAAAGCAACAGTATACAAGAACACAAATAAACTTCTCATCTGGCTTTTAACACCTTGTCAGCACCATTTGGACATGCAGATGCCTTCTTTCACCATCAGATTCAGCTACCAGAACTGGAGAGAGTCAGGTCTTCTACCCTTTTGTCTGATCTTCTACCCTTAGAAGAATTTGGTGACATCTGCCTCAAATCCAGTATGACTTTAGGAAGTTGAGTCTCCATCTACGTGAATTGCAACAAGAGATGTGTTAATTTTCAGATGTTTGTATTTGAAGATAAAGACCATAAACTTTTAGAAGATCGTGTCTGTTGCCCTCAGGGAATGAAACGATACTGGTAAACTATCACAGCTGAGTATATGTGAGAATCAAGTAATAAGAAAAATGAGGTCAACTTTAACTATTCTTTTGTAGTTCTTTCTTTAAATTGCACTGGTAATAAAGCTGGAGAGAGAAAACTCTATTAAGGCAATTAGGAGAGTTTACACAGAGTTCTCTATTTGCCATTCAGTTACACGGTTTTTCATACTTAGGTTATCTTTGCAGCTGACACACTAAAATAGATATGTGTATATACATATATAGATACAGACTAAGTTTAGAAGCTTAAACTTTGGAGATCAAAGTTGGAAATCTACCAAGATATTCTCAAAATCCAAGAGATAGACAGAATTCAGATGCACTAAATCAAGCCCAGAAACGTCAGAAAACAGGAAGTTTAATGGTAGCTACAGTATATTTTTGTATATTTATTCTGTAGTTATTTTGCAGTCTCTTGGTCTGTCTCACAATTTGAACTGGAGATCTCCTACTCATGTGGGAATGCTGGAGGACTGCAGTGAAAAAGGATAGCCTACTTTCGATAGTTTATATTGGATTTAGACAGTTTTTTCTAGTGCTGATTGCTCATTTAAGTGAAAAAGGTGTACATGATTCTTGGTGCGCATGATTTGAATCTAAATACTTATGGTATTAGTCCCTGTCTCTTTGTTTTAATGTAATAATACTTAAATCAAGAAATTTAAATATAAAAATCATATTTCACTCTAATTGTAGAACTTGGAAAGGTACTAATGTGGAAAAAGTAAAATTTAACATTTAAATTATAATATGATCCAAGGATATTTTAGAAAAGCAAATGCTGATAACTAGTTTTATTCTTCACCATCATGCTCCAATATTATGTTCATATTTTCTATTCACTGCTTTCCCTAAGACCCTAAAACTTTCTGCTGGTGCCCACCTGTCAAAAACATACCTGGAGATCAGAGATTATTGCTAAACATTTTCAAGGGTAGGTACTAAAGGCAAAGACAGTCTGAGTAATCTTTAACCTTTGTAAAGTACATATATCCTTTGCATTGCTCTGCCAGTCTGTAACAATGTCTTTCTAATCTCAGAGCTTTTACGCTTTCATTTTCTGGCAATTCTGCAAATTCATGAGTGTCTTCTGCATAATTCAGGTTTTATAGTGTTTTATGGCAATTTGTAATTAAAGAAAAAGATGGCATCTAAGGTGTTAATTACATATTCTAGCAATGAAAAATGAGATTAAAGATACTATTTTGGCTTCTAATCTTTCTTTCTTCATTTTCAAACCAAAATTATATTAACTTATTTTTGTGTAGCTGACTCTCCAAAGCAGCAGCACTTCTGTGTTCATGTTTTAAATGATCAGCAGTCTATTTTCCTTCGTTTGTCAAAAAGTAAAGCTGTGAAAAGAAAATTTGAGAGAGATTTGCCATAAAAGCAAAGGATTCTGTTTCAAATAATTGCAACTTTCCTATGTCTTATACTTGAGACAAATGGCCAGAGGAACAGAGCTTTAATTTTTTTTTTCCTCAGAAAAATTAATTTCACTAGCACATAAATCAATACCATGGGTAACCAAGGATTTAAATGCCAGCCACAAGGTGGATATTGCTTCTTGCCTCATGCTTGAGACTCCACAGCCTGCGAGGCCAGAACAAGTTCCCTGCAGCTGGTACCCAATGCCCCATTAAACAGTTTCATTTGCGTTTTCTTTTAAAAGGTACATATGAAATGTATATGGTGGCTTGCAAGGCTTTTCGAAGGGCTACACTGATCCTAAGTTTGAAAACTACTGCAATATGGGAAAGAAATCATATTCCCTCTTGCTTTTCTGTAGATCATAATTTCCTTACATGAAGCTATCTTCCTCAGATGAGTTATTTTGAAATTTTAAATCTTTGTTGTTCCTAAAAATAACACTTCAGTTTCTGGATGCAGAAACTCATTTTGAGTGAGAATTTTTTTCTGATGCATTTCCTCTCATGAAATTCAAAGCAACAGGGAATTTCTTTCCAATTTAAAGATTGCTGTTGATGTTGCCTAGTGACTTACCTATTCTGGGTGTCTCTCATATTTCTTTATTAAATTAAATCAAATTTTTATTTACTTACCAAGTAAAAAGCTAGCCCTATGGAGTCAGCATCTATTCTTTCTTTTATAAGATTTTTTTTCTTTTTAATCACCTTAAAAGAGAGTCTATGAACTAAATTATTATTGATTTGATGCCAACATATGTGCTGCAATTAATTAAATTTTAAAACAATTGGGGAACAAAAGCATGTAAATGAGACCCCAGTTCTGTTTGCAGCTCTTCTGTTTCTTGTGAGGACCTCCAAACTGGAAAGTATTAAGCTTGACTGTGGAGGTATAGTTCATTTTGGTAGGTCTTTCTACAGTCATAGATGCACTGACATTTTCTTTTTCTTTCATGAACTCACTCCATTCTGCCAGAATACTCAAGAGCACTGCAGATAATTGGTCTAAAATGTCTATTATAGATGAATTCACTGCATAGGTCTCTTGTCTTAGTGAACTGGAATGTATATTGTATTTCAAACTACACCATCTGTAGATACCAAGTATTAACTCTGAATAAATGTTAATCTCTTACTTTGTGGATGTAGACTTCAGATATAAATGGCTGCGACAGTAATGTTAGCATAGTATAAAATTACGTGATCTCAGTTCTTATTAGTGTGAATGCCAACTGTTTAATACAGTCCTGAATTCCTTCTTTATTCTTTGCTGTACTTACCTAATTACTTACTTATTCTTCAGTATAAACTTTTTGGATCAGAGACTACCTTTAGTACTATGACAGTGCAATAAAGCATAATGGGTTATCTTACATACTGGGGAAAAAAATCAGAGACGTAACATAAAACGCTATTAGGTCAGTAGAAGTGATAGAAGCTGATTTCAGTGTGTTAGTGGCTGCCATCAAAAATTTCAGCTTCACAGTAATCTACAGGTAATTTGTGATATAGGGCAAATTTATGCACATTACTGTAAAATGGGCGAGCGTTCTGTCTAAAACACTGGACTGTCTCAGCAGCTGAGAAGTGGTTTCAGATGTCCGTTTGCAAACTGAAAACCCTTCTCTGAAGAGAAACCTTTAACCTCTGTAACTGTCCACTAGGATCTGGTTCTTCTTATGGTGAGATTTAAAAGGACCTGCCACAGTATTATCTCATACTTTGCACTTTGCTGCGAATCAGAATAGCTTGACTGTATACAGAATTAAGCTGAAGCTGAATTAATCATACGAAGTTCCTCATTTCACATGAAATCTGTCTCAGCAGATGACTTCAAGGCCAGCTGCTAGCGTATTTTTTAAGTCACCCTGATGCCTGTGTTTATTTTGTGATACTTATTTTCATTCATTACTGTATTTCCTTCTTTTTCCCCTTCCTGTCTGAAGTTAAACCACCCATTGCCGCTATTGTCCCAGAAAATAAAAGAATTGCTCTTTTACAGCCAGTGTCAAAGGGCAGTTAATGATGTGGTGCAGATGGTGATGACCCCCAAGACCTTTTCTCAAGAAACATAGTATGTCAGGCTACTGTTGCTGAGCAAGGCCTGAGGATCAGTCCCATTTGTCATCTCGTGTCTGACATAGCTGTCATTTTCCCCATTCTCTGTTTGTTGCAAGCTGATGATACTTCACAGGTCGGCTGAGTAAGCAGTGAAGTGAAATTATTTGGCCTGCCAACACTACCGTGGAACGAGGGAAACTAAGCACCTCCTGTGCTGAAATTGTCCTGCCTGTTTCTGTTCCCTTTATATTGCAGTTTTGTTGTTAGGTCGTTCGTCACTAAGTTAAAATCAGGTGAAGAATACCAAAATATTGTCAAACCCAGGGAGAGTTTCTAATATGTTGACTTTGGTCTCAGATGTGTAGTCTCAAGGGGTCTTTCAGGTAATCATGAGAAGAAGTCTGAGAAAAGCTGGCAGGAAATCAATTTTGAAGTAAGCAGCAGAGGAGCGAAAGAAATCCCAGAGAAACTGTGAGAGCACTAAAAGGTAAATAAATGTGGAATGAGCTGTAAAGCAAATCGTGCAATGACAAGGAAAAATACAAGACAAGATGGATCAGGAAAAAAGCTATTACTTTCTAATCTTTTTTCTAATACCATATTCACTGCAACAGAATTAATAGAAGAAGCTAAGAAAAATTCTTCTTCACTTTCGTTGCTTCATATATTTGTTTTACATTCTCTGTTATTCTTCTCCATCTTTTCCTTTCATTCACTCATGTCTTGTTTCCTGATTCATTTTATTTCTTTCGGGCCAAGCTTTGATAAGCACTAAACATAAGCAACTTCCATTGGTCTCCTTGGATTTGTTTAGTACTCAGAAAGGAGCTGATCTGAAGTTCACTGATGCCCTATGAGACTACCATTGAGTTCAGCAGGGAGTTGGATCATACCCAGGGCTCAGCAGCTTTCCGAGCGCATGATCCATTGCTTTAATAAAGCGGTGCAGCTCTGCTAACGTTCCGGACCAGAGACCTGCCTATTCCCATGTCTTGCTCACGTATTATCAGCAATATCTTTTTATATCTCTCTATACATCTTTCATGCACATGGTACGATGGGCCTTGCTGGAGCATAGATTAGTAGATATACTTATGTAAGAGTCTCCTAAAGCATTAACTAAAAAAGAAGATTTCATAAGCGTTGTGATTGTCAATATACAGTCTATATAAGAACGTGCTAGAGATGTTTGGAGAATGGTATGAGATACACAATCCTGTAAAAAGGGACTAAGGAAGATACGTTTATTGAATATAGGGTGACCTACTGGCAGGGATGAAATAGGAGCATCAGAATGCATGTGTATAACAGGGAAATCAAAACCTACGTTGGTTCTGTATCGGCCAAAGGGGCGTGAAATTTTGTACCAGGCCTTCTCATGGACATTCATCTGTTAACACCTTGTCGAAACAAATGTGTTTATTGTCTTGCAGACAATAAACCCAGCCAAGCCTTTGCCACCGGACTGAGCCTGTGGTCGCACTTTGTGAGAGAAGCTCAGCGCTGGAATTTCTGGACAGGAGATGGGCCAGCTCTGAGGTCTTTGAGATCACAGTGCTTCCAGGATACGCTTGCTGTTAGAGGATGAGCAGCAGCAATGGCAACAGGTATATGTCTAATTTGTATATAAAATACATCAGGCTTTTTGGAGAGAACAAGCCAGAAAAGTGTTGCTGAAAATACCTGATACCTTGCAAATTCGGTTCCAGTTAGTTGTTTTTGTAGGTGATTCTTCTGTGTTTCCTCTCAAAAGGATGAGGAATAATAGAAAAGAAGTTTAAATGTCTGTATTCTTTTGTAGCATAATATTATGTACATACCTTTGCCTGAGTAATTAATGTCATGCTGTTGCTACGAGGGTGGCTCAGTCCTGGTTTCTTTTCACATATCTGCAATAACAGAAGCTAATGTCTGTAGATAGCACAGTCCCTTGATGTTAGCAACCAATGCAAGTAACAGTTCCTTGAAAGTGAACCTCTCCCATTGCTCTGACCAGCTGGCAGGTGGATCATCCTGTGGCAGTGAAGGAAATCCACATAGGAAAAAAGTCAAACAATTGGAGAAGCCTGAAGCTCAGGGGGAGATATGGGATCAGGAGGAAAGCACTTGAACGGGTGAAAATGGTAAGCTTACAGCACAACGGGTGTGCGTGCACACACAACTGCTCTGTCTAATTGCTGTATTCCTGATACCTCTGCACTTTCATAGTGTTCACAGGTCCTGAAAGAAAATCTGTGAGAGAGAAGTTGGGCAGGGCCTGTCTGGGAAACACAAGCTGTTCAGGCTCGGTGCTGCAATCTGGTGACCCAGCCTCTAAAGTAGGGCAAATTGCAGAGTCTGCTCGAAGTGGAATGAAAATAGTAGATTTGACACACGGAAGATGGGAAGCAGTGGGAGGGTTCGGTGGGAAACCTCACAAGTCCTCTTGACAGGCCAATTTTGTCAGTGTCTCTTATTCTTCCATTTTCTATCTATATCCATTTAAATATCTGAACGTCTTTAGCTTATTCATTTCCCAGTAGGATCTAGCCGGTCTCATAAAGTGATTCCTGTCCCAATTTCGGCCAGGTCTCATTTCATTTTCTTCTGCAAAATGAAAATTGAGTTTTAACTGGAAAATATATTGCAGGGTATTGCTAGTTAGAAAACAAAGTTTGGCAGAATGGGAAAAAGTCTTCCGCTTATTAGGTTAGTGGCTGTTGTTGGAAATATACTTAGAGAAAGAAAATCAAGTGAGATAATTCTGTACAATACTTCCTATTTTTACATTTTATTTTGATTTAAAAATAATGTAGCAACCTATATGCAAAACTTCCAGTTAAAATACACTAACCCATATATCAAGGAACTTGGAAGGCTTAAATGTTTCTGTATGCAACAAACGACTTGTAATACTACGTATCTGATTTACCAAGGGAAAAATTATAGAAATAACCCTGGATAGCTGTTATAAAAGTATTGAAAATAAATTACATATGAGATTTGTGTATGGCTTCAAATAAGAAACAATCCAGCATCAAAGGCATGACATAGTTTTTCTAATGTGTATATGCAAATTGTCACTTTGAAAATAGAATATTTGCATAAAACACTTTTAGAATAGCAGAACAAAATTATCTCGGAATACGTTCAAAGCATAATAATATATAAAGACCTAACCTAGCCTACAAATAAATATAGTTAAACAATAATCTTCATATATGATAACAATATATTCCATCCAAGAATCTCAAAACTTCTATGAACATAGGTTTATTAACCTCGTTTTAATTATCATCCTTTAATTTACATATTAGGTAGCTGAGGCTCAGAGAGACCATGGCCAACGCTGTTTCAGTGATCTTGGAGGTTGTTATTATCTGTGTTCAGGTCGACATAAGACACTCCCTGTGCTTAAAAAGTAATTATTGTAATTATTGGTTTGCTCATAGGAACACCTTTGCCGTGTTGGAGCACCTCCTGTTTATCGCAATAAAAAAAGTGTTTGATCTTTATTATGCCCAAGGTCACATATGAAGTCCAGGAAAGATCTAAAGATCAAGACATCAGCAGGAGTTTTTAATTCTCAGTTGAGCATACCCAGTTACAGTATAACTGATACTGCAGTGGCATTAAATGCCTGAGCCGTATCGTAAGCACCAAGGGACAGGGCTGGGCTGGCTGTGATGGTAAAGTCTATGTGAAAAGAACACTTCAATCCTTAAATTAGTAAGTCGTCAGTGATATTTAACGTGAGGCCTCTAGGTACCAAAAATAACGGGATCATAAATCTGAATTACAGGAATATCCTTGAATAAATACTCTCTTCATGTTTACAAAAAGGAGATGAAGGCTCTTAGTGAAAAGGAAAATAGTTAGCTGCAAGGCTGCTTAACTTCTGCTAGGGAGCTGGGAGGGGACAGGAAAGCACAGCTAGCAGCTTGACAGCAAACCCTCTGGACAGCATGATTTCCGGACTGCAACTGATTTAAAACTGTGTTTGCATTGTCATTTTCATACTGTTCTGATGCAAAACCATGTATCGTCTTAAATTTACTTAAAACTAAATTTAGTTGGAAGGCTTAGAAAGCTTATGCTTTGGCTCAACTTGCTCTGAGTTTGTAATGAAAATAAAAGCCAGGTTGCAGCAGTTTTGTTTTCTTCGTAACAATTTTACAGACCCCATTCTTTTATTTTCAGACTAGCTTTGTGTGAAGAGTCATCCATTGTCCACCCAGGAATGTTTTAACAGCCTCGGGTTTTATGTGACAAATGAGAAAATTGTGGTTTTCTCTACTGTTGGCTCAGCATTATCTGTTAATTAGCAGATGAACTTTAGGGAGTTCACTGTCTCATTTCTCCTGGTTTAAGCTGCCATGGTAATTTAGCAAAAAACTGAAAATGAAAAATTAGAAAACAGCATAACCTTAAAATTTCTTGACATTTTCTCATTTCATTTGCTCACTTACAAAAGAGATTTCTGTCCTACTGCTAATATAGTTCCTTCCTTTCCTCGCCTGCTGATGATGCAAAAGTCCCTGCCTGCCCACACGTAAGAAAGAGGAACAGTTATTGTTCATTACAGAGCTACCAGCATCCCGGCGGAGAGTAGCCAACATCAGCAACTTCCCAGGCTTGCCCTGCCTGATCTGCCACTTGACCTCCGCTATAAAACGGCCTGCAAACAAACAGGCACGTCTGGTACCGCGCACCGGCGGCTCCCGTGCTTAGCCTGCCGCTGCCAGAGGTGTCGTTTCCTGGAGGGCGGCAGCACAGCACGCGGCGTTTGCAGCTTTGCCCCCCAGACCGCAGCGGGGAGGCCACGGAGGTCCCCTGGCAGCTCGGTGGCTTGCCCCCGGCTACCGCTCGCGCTCATCCCCTTCGTGCCAGCCAGGTGCACTCTGCACAGCCTCGGTCCGGCCACTCCGCTGCAAGGATGTGCAAAGCTGTCCCTGTCTGCCTGACATATGAATAGGATTGTTAATACTAATTCTGCCTTCTTTAACAATCTATTTTCATTTTTTTTATGTTACTTGCCATCACTGTAAAATTTAGTCCAAAACTGCCCTTGAGTTAACAGTATGGTACTAATATGAGAGAGCTCACCTTAAATCTTTTTTTCCTGTGAGAGTTTTAGCAAGAACTGCTTCCAGTGTGGTAGAAAGATAACTGGAGGCATGCTGTTTTGTGCTGTGTTAGGAAAACAAGATTATTTTCATCAAGTCTAGGGCAGATGGTGGGCTTTTTGGTTTTGGTGAATTTTTAAAGCAAGCAATGGAGGACCATGCTGCTCTTAATTACTCAACGCACACAGAGAAAAACTATGGACATGAAAATAAGATGAAGTCAGGAAGCTGAAAGCACTTTCTTCATAGAATTGACTGCAAATATCCATTAGCCAAGGGGAGGAATCCAGCACATCACATTTCTGCACCTTTAGCAGGCTGTTCCCAAGAGCATGCTCAGAAGGGGGGACAATCTTAGACGGGTAACATGCAAACCACACAGCTACATTAATTCAGGATATTTCTGTATATCAGGAAGAGCGTGTTTCATGAAGAAGGATACATGCTGTGGTTTGACCGGAAACCCTGTGGCCATGCATAACATTGAGTGCAAGCTAATAACCGCTATGAGAGGCAGAGTACATTAATTTGGGATTAAAGTAATGCTTACACAGTTATGGAGCTTCCAATTGACTTTAAGTGCAAACGTGTGTTGCGAAAGACAGTAGACCTGGCTGGTGTTATCCTCTTCGCGTGTGCAACTGTTTCCGTGCCCCTGAGTCTGCTTATTTTATGTTGGCATCTTTGGTATCTTTTTTAAAAAAGCTGCTCTTCGAACTTTGACAAGTAAACCACAAATGTAATCTCTTACATGCATTTGTATTATGGTAGCGTTATTCCAGTATAATTGAAATGTGAAAAAAACCACTGTGGGGGGAAGCTGTTTCAGTTCTGAAAGGAGAAACAAATAATGTACTTTTAGTTTTAGTTACAGAAGGACCACGGCCAATTACCACTGCAGATGAGGTGAAGAAAACACTGACTCCAAGTACTGCTCTGTCATAGCTAGCCAGAAAGACAGGGGACAGTGATAATGCAATAAAGGGCTTTCAAAGTTAAAACATAGTCAGTTGTAGAAGAGAGGCATTCCCACACTTCTCAGAGTCTGCATTTTCTTCTCATATGTGCCTGCATTTTTTCTCTGCTGGCGTAGGCTGAAAAGTCTGATTTCTGTTTCACGACTGTCAGTTGGAGTGCGTAAAGCCAGAATTTTGGAACAGTTGTTGAAATGAAGTGAAATCTGAGAGCTTATGGACGGAGATTTTGTCCAGAAGAAGCAGCTGCTCTCAGAGGAAGACCCACGCAGCCAAGGAAATGCCACCAAAGCGTCCGCTGCTGGTCTTCCTTGGGCTGTGACTCAGTGGTTTTCAGCACAGTGAATTGTTTTATTTGGTGAGCACCTTTTTGGGTGCTCTGCTGACTCAGCCTTGCTGTGTCTGGGCCTTTGCTCAGCAGCTGCGGACGGCTTGCTGGGCTGTGCGTCGTTCCGGGCCAGCTGCCTGTCCCAGCTGGGGCACAAAGCGGGAAGCCCCCTGAGCTGGCCAGGTGGCCCATAGCTCTATAGGGGAGGACTAGGTGTCGGAATAACAGTTCATGAGGGGTCCTGGTGTGATTTTGTTTTGCTTTTCTTAGTAAAATATCGGTTAGTTCATTTACTTGTCACGCTGCGTTTAGCATGGACTGTTTGTATACATACTGGTATGTCTTTCAGTATGCATTTTTCATTTGCTTTTTTACTCCCTTTTCACATAGATTTTCAAACTTCCTGCTGATAGCTGATTTGATGCTAATGTAAAAAAGTAGATGCAATTGCACCTGAATTACATTTGCAATCACAGTAGTACACTGGCAAAAGCTAAGGTTAATTTCTTTTTGTGAATTTAAAATAACAAAATGTAATTTCTCTAGCAGATCGCTAGAAGTGCTCTTGCTTTGGCATCTGTTTCTTGGCTCAGTCTTCAAAGTCTTCAGTCGTAACTACTTTTATAAAAATTTTCTCTTTCTAAATGATACATCTTACATGTGAAAATGCTTCAGACTTAAACATCTTCTTTTTGTCCCTGGTTTATGAAGGTATTGCCAGTCTTCTGAACACTTTCAAATTTCAAGCAGCAGATATTTTAATAGGCATATATCCTAACACCGACAAAACAAACAAAAAAGCTATATTCAAGTAGAAGCAGGATTTTTCCAATAAGCTTTTCTAACTATAAACAACACTAGGTGAACACTAGGTGAACTAGAAGAAGGTGATACAAGGATTTTGTAATTCTGTCAGCTGTAGTTACATATGTTATTATTCAAAGCAGAACTGAATTCTTTTTTTAATCCTACTATTCCTTGGTCTCAATAACATCTTAAGGCAGTGGGGTGCATAGACTAATGCTTTCGTCAGGTTTAGGATCCTTACTCAGGAAGACATCGGTCTTCCAGACTACATTCAAACCGATCATACCCACACAAGTAAATTAGCAGGATTAGGCTTTTAGCATATAGGTACACCTCATTCTTGTTCACTTTCTTAGGACATGAGCATGTGCTCAGCTGCTTTTTTAAATCAGGAAGATAGCTGGCCAGCCATGGTTGGCTGAAACCCATAATTCTCCTGGCCAGCTGAGCTGCAGGTAAATCAAAACATTCCGGAAAATCAAGTTCTGGAAAATTATTTTTATATAATTTTATTTTCTGCATATGTCACCTTAGGTACTATAATATTAACATTTGTACTTCATTACTGCTGCTAACTTGAAAATTTCATATCACCCTGTAGACATTTCATTTTACATCCACAAACTGCCGCTAATGAAGCTGTGACTTCTACGACCCATTAGAGTATTGATTTATGTGTTCGTATGACTCTCATTATCTTGTTTTGATTTTGAACTGTTCCAAGTTATTCCTGAGGCAATTTCAGCTACCAGCTGACCCAGGAACTGAAAAGTGACTTTGTTCTGCCCTCTTATGTCTCCTGCTGGCTCAGCAGGATCAGATATAAAGTGAATGTAGAAGAGGCTCTGTCCGGGAAGTATTGAAGCGCATGAAATGTATTCATTTTGTACATATCTAAATATGGGTAATGATGATGCAAAAGTTAAGAGAGGAAGCCAAAAGATGAGTAAAATGAACAGGAAAGGGACTAATTGCCTTCAAGGTCAGACACCGAGGGGGAGCAGGTTCATACAGGTCTGAAAAGCAGGGGTCAATTTTAAATTATAATTTGAAACTAGATGTGGTGTGAGGGAGTTTGAAGACAGTGGTGATACCATCCTGCTGCCTGGAGGGACAAAGTAATTGATCTGCAGCACTGTGGACCCTCTGCATGTGCGCTAAAAGCTGTGATTAAAACCTGGGGTACAGCATTGAAGGCAAGTTGCATGTTGGCAGTATTCCATTGCTGCAATAGGACAAAAAGAAGGGATGCAAAAGACAAAGTAAATTTGGTTAAAAATGTTAATGACTTCAGTGCAGATGTGGTCAAGATCTCTCACCTTCCCCTTTTCCTTTCTTATTTGCTATAGCGTTTCTCAGAAATAATGCTATGTGCTCAGAAAAGTGACTACTTCAAAAGAGAAGTTGTTTCTGTGTTCCAAGTTTTACATTATTCGTATTCCCTCAGATCTCTGTTTTCACAGATAGCTCAATTCCTGATCCATGCAGTAGCCATAGGTATTTTTCAATATGAAAGACAAGAGAGACCCTATGTATTGGTAATGGAAATGAAATTCAGCAGACAGCTAGGTTTGGATAAAACTAAACCCCAGGGCCAGGGTTTCCTTTCTGATATATTTTTCCTCTCCTTTCTGTGCATCTCATTACCAGACCATGCCATGTTGCATTGCCACCCAATTTTCAGAAAACCACTGCGGTCAATGACTGTGCGAGTTCGCTCTCTTGCTATGCATTATAACAGTTCTGGGAGGGGCTGCATGTTGAAAGAGGGATGAGAGGAAAAATTTGGGGAAGGTAATTTCAAAGAACTTTCCCGTGAAGACTTAATTCATCTTAAGTATAACCAGACTCTCTGCCTTATAGAGGGTTTGTTTTTCAACAATTAGTTTAGTATTCATTCACTAAACATTCTTTTTTTTTCCACTTGTTTGCTAGTAATAGATTAGCATCAAGGAAAGTGAAAGTTCTATGCAAAGAGATGGGGTATCATTTTACCATCCACCTCTTAAGGAAAGCACCGTGACAGAACTGTTTGGAGGCAAAGAAACTGGGAACTTTTCCCATCCAAAAGCATAAGACCAAGATACAGCTGTGACTTTCTTTTTTTATTTTTATTTTTTTTAATGATTTCCCAAAATCCTGAACAACACTGCACAAAGTCCCAAACACACTGATATTGTTCTGAAATTTTGCAATGCTGCTCTTTCTGGAGTGACGTCCTACCTTCAAGCCTTATTACTTCCCTACTCTGTAAAAATGTTATAATAATCTAAGTGCTCAGAAACCCCAAAGGATACAAATTTTATTTTTCTTCTAGCTTTTGAGAATGGAAGAACAATTTACTTGTTGTTTATTATCCATGAAAGCATCCCCCCTCCCCTCAGCATAATTTGTATTTGTAAATAAATTCAACTTTGTGGTTCTCTCCTAGGATGCCAGCTGTGTCACCAAAATAATGTACAGTCACCAAAATAATTATTTTCGAATATTTTTTCAATAAGCTCAGCCTGTGGAAAAAACGTTGTTTCTGAGGTATGCAAAGATCCTGTCATGAGATAAGGCATATCGCATGGGCTGTTCAGTCACGCCTGACACACTCTTTGACTATTATTATAATAGAAAAAGATATATAGTCAGTGATTTGCAAAAGAGAGAAGCACACTGAATATCCACTGAGTCTGAAGCAATTTGGTTTTGCGTAGAAGAGAAAGGAATCTGTTCTGTAAGGTGATGACCCATTGCCTGGAGACTATGAGAAGTGCTTTTGTGCTTTGAAGTTTAATGCACAAACCTTCATTATCTAAAACTGTTTTTGTCATGGATAATTTCCCTGTTAATGAACCGAGGGAGGTGAAATGTATGTTTTACCCTTAGGAACTGTAGGTCTAGTACTTTATCTGGGTAAAGACTGAGAAACAGCTGATGCCTTTTTAGCTGTAGCTGGCAGAGACACCAGTTTCCGAGGCTGTGCAGTCGCGCTTCTCTGGGGAGTTGCCACTTTTTGGCCTGCGTGGTGGCAGATGTGTCGTGCCACCCTGTCCTCGTCAGGGTGGGTTGGCTATGCACAGAGCTGAGGTGTCAATCTCTTTGTTAAGAGCACTTTGTTATTAGAGAAGATGATTTGCATTTTCAAGAGGATTGGGGCATGCCCCTGTCCTGCTACATGGGGTGGAAAGGGTGGAAAGAAGGAGTAATGGTTTCTTATACTCTCTCAGCCTGTATGCTCTTTCAGGCCAAGGCAGGCCATAGTTAAGCACTAAGTAATTCATTGTTATGATATTGCAATGGTCTCTACTTCAGGTAAGCCAGATTTTAATATGAACTTTATAAGTGCAGAAGCAAAGCAACCACTTTCACTGACATGGTAAGAGTCACTGAGGCTTCATCTTGGTCCCAGAAAAGTCGATAGTGAAGCTTTCATTTGTTTTAGTGATGCGAGGTCAATTATGCAGGAATAGCAGCAGAGGAGACATCTGGAGTGCTTGTCTCCTTGCTGTGTGCTAAGCTACCAGATCAGTCCAACCACTCCGGGATCATACATAGTGGTTGTCATGCAATGGCATGGACATCTAAATATATTATTTGTTGAAGTAGTTCAGGAAGAAATATATGCCATTTATAAATATGAGAACAATTCTTAATATGATTCATATGAGCTTCCTTAATATGATTAATAAGCCTTATCTCTTCACTTTGCATTTTTAAGTTCTGAGTAACCTGTTATTCCCATTAGTAATTAATATGTATATTAACTACTCAGTGTATTCCTTAAAGATCTTATATTCCTGATTGCTTTTTGGCTATAGGAATTGCATATGACTATACTAAAAATACTTAAGACCTATGTGTCATATGTTTGTCATATTTGCCTTGAAATTTTCCTATCCTTGAGAGAATCTCTGTAATTTAAAAAAAAAAAAAAAAAAAAAGGAAATGAATGGACTATAACTTCAGTTGTGTACTATTACTTTGAATTGTTTCCAGAGTGATCTAAACTGTCTGGAAGAAAAGCATGGAAATACTTCTTTGTTTTTCCTAAGAGCCCCAGCTTTCATTTCATCTCACCAACAAATAATAATAACAATAATAATAAACAATATAAAAAAATCAAATTAAAGCCATTATGATTACGAAGAAAAATCTTCAAACTGTGAAGGATATAGCAGTGTCTGACTGTGTTTGTAAAAAATCTGAAATGAAAGCACTGAGGTGTGTTAGCTGGTTTTCATAAGTTTTGATTCCGAGTATAGTGATCCTACTTATGTTAGTTCTTTTGCTGTTCAAGGCACATAAGAAATAAGAGGGAATATCATACCGGGAAGGTCTTGAATACTGGTAGGCTTGTAACACCTTACATCAATGTTTAAAATTCCGTGAAATTCATCATTCTCTATTTTCATACAGTAATTTAGGTTGAAAGGAATTTCTGGATGTCATCAAGTCCAGCCTCCTGCTCTAAGCAGGGGTAACTTCAAAGGTTAGATTGCTCAGGGCTTTGCACATTCAAATACTGAAAATCTCTAAGGAAGGAGATTCCGCAATCTCTTTTCCCACCTCAGAAATCACCAGGTTTTGTGAGATTTTTTTCCCCGTTATTCAGACGATTTGAAACTCCTTTTTTCCTGTTTCTGATTGAATCAACCCTTCTGAAGGAAGAACTGATGCTTGTCAGTTTTCTCTCTTTATTGTCCTCTTCACATGGTATGAGAATGGCAGTGAATGGCCCCTGAAGACTCCAGTCAGGTAAAGGACTTGTCACATAGTATGTTGAATGAAAACTTTTACACAATGTACAGAGAAGAAATGATGTTCTTGACATGAATTCACATGTCATAAACTGCGTCCAAAATACTGACAGACAAACTGTGGCAGAAATCCACTGGTTCTGTATCTGCTTCTTTGTCTTTATATTGAAAAAGCAGGGTTGATTATTCTAGCCATAAGTAGTTCGGGTGCAGTTCAGATGGCTTTCCAGGTTGTTTTGTTTAAAACAAGTTTAAGATTAAATTTCACTGAGAGGAAAAGACGGAAGCTGCAGAGCTTCAGAGCAGCGTCAGAGCCGGGTATGTTCCACAGCGAGATGCTAACGATACAGCGTGGTTCGACTCTTCTAACAGCTGCAGTTGTCCCATCATGTGCTGGAGCCACCGCATTGTACAGGAGCGCTTGGATCTCCAGAGTGACTCTTGCAGTGGTAAAACTGACCTACCAAGTGAAGGTGGTTACTGATAGGTGAAACACACAGATTTTAACTAAGTTTTAAGGCTAAAACACAAAGGAAGATGACACATACACAGGCTGATGCGTTTACTGATTCCATTTGGAAAAATATGTACCACTGCAGCATTGGCAGCTACATGTCCTGCACATATATTCTTTTTATTATGTTTGAAATCTTAAGTATACTGTTTTTTACACTTTCACTTTTAAGAATATGAATACAGTTTTTACTTAATGAATCCAGTGAGGATGATAAAGGGAATAGACAGTAAGAACAGCATAGTATTTAAAATGAAAGAGTTATCCCCGTGGATAACTCTTATAATATAATAAAAATAAGAAATTAGAAATAGAAGGGCAGGTCTAAGCCCTCAGCTGATATAAATTGTCACTTGTAGCAGGAGAAGCTATGCCACTTAACATCACCTGAGGATCTTGTCCAATGTTACAGAGAACATGAGTGAGAAATGAGAAGCATAAGCAATTACCTTTGAAAAAGTCATTTGTAAGTTAAAAAATCACTGAGGCAAGCAAACAAAGCTCTTTGGCTTAGAAAGGTGACTGAAGATATTCTTTGTTTCAGTAGCATTTCTTCTTTGTGTGTGTTTTACAGAGAGGATGGAAAAACAAAATATAGCTCATAAGAAAGGAACTAGAAGAAAGCTGAAAAAAAATTAAACTAGTGAGTCTGACCTCAGCTCCCAGGGATTTTAATACAAGATCATATAAACCAGTGAGTCTTTGCTAAATTTCTCCTACCAATGTGCTGCATTGTGTTGGATAACTCAGAGAACATAAAAGAATAGAGGGAAAATCATGGTGAGAGATAACAAGTTTCAAGAATTTTGGAAAGCCTGTTTTGCAGGAAAAACTTGTGTCTTGATGCTAATCCCAGGTAACAAAGAGTCTGCTGTTTCACATCCTCCATCCTTTTCTTTTTCTTTTCTTTTTCTTTTTTCATCTGTGTTGCAGATGGCTGACTCCCAAATTGCAAGCTTCCAATTGGTAGAGCTCAATTAAAATAAATTTTAGAATGTTCTTACAACAGGCATAGCATGGCTTCCTAGACTCATTTCCCTGCTCTTTTTTCTTTTCTGAATAGTTCTTCCTGTAGTTTTATATTTAAAAAAGGAAATCCATTTGAATCAACCGTATAATGTAAATCTACTCTGAAAAATAAGGCTTTGCATCATCAGGTAAACTACTGAGTGAACAGGCATATTGTTAGAAGAATTATAGATCTTTTCTGGCAGAAATAGGAAGGAATAACATATCTTTCATTTCTTTAATGATGCATCATATCGTATTTGCTATCAATTTTAACAACCTTAACAATTACATTAATTTTTTACATTTTTAAACAGTAGAAGATTTATTTTATAGAATAACAACCATTTATTAGGTCTTTTTTCTTAATGGCTGAGATCTTAGATAATTAATAGAAAACTGACACTTGAGTTATGTTAATGATGTATTCAGGAGACTTTAGTAAGGATTATCAGTTAAGACAGCTTTTTATTTAATCATTACATTCAGCCAATAGCTCCTGAAGATGTGGAGCACTGAGCTTACCAACCAGATCCGTGCATTTAGGCAAACTTTTTTTCTTGTTAGAGTTAAATAAGTTCTAATGTTAATACCAGACATACTCTAATTGTCCCTAATTGAAGCTCCCAGAAGCTGTTAAGCTGAGTGCGAAAAAAATGGAGGGGTGGAGTATGCAGAATGTTTTCCTGCCTGGAAATCAGCCAAAAAAATCACTTCAAAAGGCTTGAGGAGAAGAGAAGAAAATGAAGCGGGTACCTAAAATAAGACTGTAATGGAGTGTAGTTGTCAAAGTAAAAGACTGTAATGTGGAAAATCTTTATTTGCTGGTCAGTTCACTATTTGTTTTACAGTTCCCTGTAAATCTCAGATTTGACCAGAAGGTTCCCGAGCACCTGCAGTTCTGCTTCTGCCTCCCTGAGCAGTGAGTCAGCCTACAAACCACCTGAGCCCCACAGGGGCCAGAAAGCAGAGCACTGGAAAGGCCCCTGGGATATTTTAGCATGATGCAAAATACTGAAGTACTACTGTTACCCTGTTACATTTTAAGGAGTTCCCAATAGCACTTTAAATCTGCTTCTCTCAGCTCTGGGAGAAGAAAAGGAGGATGGTAGATCTGGAAAAGACTCACTGCATAAAATACCAGCATAAGTCAGTACAAGATAGTGCTGTGCAGAGTGCCAATGTGATTTAAGTTGCTCAAACCCCTGCTGGATTCTAACTCCTGGGCAGTGGCCGCTGCTGTCAATCACTGCAGCTCTCTCTTAGTAAGGTCAGAATTCTAAAATTAGCAGATCGATGCCATTTTACACTAGCTGATAATCTACCCGGCTGTCTGTAGTGGCTTAAAGTGTTTCTGCTATTTGCATTGGTGACTAGTGATTAATCACAAGGGAAGAATGACATGAATGCCAGTCCCACCTGCTCTGATGAAACTTGCCCCAACAGCACAGCCACTCCAGCAATTGTCCAAGGCGTAGAATTGAGGGAAAAGTGTCACCTGCTCCTTGTGAAGAAGCAGTGTCAGATAGTGCAGGAGGCCATGAGTAGATAAACACTGCAAGAAAAGCACTTATGCTGAATTTGTTTCATCTCTGATGTATTGTAGGTACAAGTCAAACGTTTGAAACCTTCAGAGCTGCTGCTGATTTTTGCTTAAAGCTCCAGGGCTCAGCATGTGGTATTGATTTTATACTTTCTATACAGTTACAGTAATAACTCCTGGCTCAACTGTTTATGCTATATAGGTACAGAGCATAAAATTTGGAGCTGTAGTGATTGATTTTGGATAACTGAGAAATCTTTGCTGAGTCAGTCCCATTATTTGAAAAATATTCCCCAGATCTGACAAACACATACCAAGAAAGTTTCTCAGTGCTTTGCTGAACGGGTTCATTTTGGCATCTGGTGTTTGAACTTTGAGCTTGGCTATCCAGTTAGTTCACTAGGTGAAATTGTTCAAATCCGTCATGCAGTGCACGCTTAGTTCCCACCAATGTATCAGACCTGGGATTCCCCAGTAATAAAAAACAGGCTGTGCTGGGGAGCATCCTACAGACGGCAGCTCCCCACCATCAGTCTGGCTGGGTTTGCCAGCCTCAGGCCAGTTCACGCGTGAGTCCACTTAGTGCTGGGACCATGCTCCCCAGCGCTGCGGGGTCAACGGGATCGTGCAAGCGCCATTGGCTAGATCATCTGGCTTAACACTCTGGCCACAGCCTGGAGCCTTGAAGGTTGCGCCGCTGAACTGGACCTTCAAATCCTGCCGGAGCAGGGCTGCCTGTATGAGACCTTCGTGGGCATCCCAGCTCTACAGCCACAACGCAACTGGACCTTCAAATGCTACGGGGGAGCTGGTGCGGTACCCTCGCGAAGCTCCTCGGTCAGGGCTGGCGTCTCTTCGCTGGTGGTAGGATTAACCTGAGAGCCAGGGGATTGAGGCCAATATTTGCATTGGCTCACATTACACAAGCAACTCCGGGTACGTGTGTTCATAAATACCTGTCTTTCTGTATTTGCAACTTGAATATGGTAAAAGAGATTTTACTCAAACGCTTTTCTCTGAAATTTCTTCTGTTCGTGTGGTAAGAAATGCGTTTTTTTTTTAATGTGGCTAAGAGGAATTAGAAAAAAGGATTATGCGGGTGCTGAAATGTGACCTCAAGTACATTTATAGTAAAGCTCAGGAAAGTCAGTGTACAGTATTTTACTGGTATTACATATGCAACATTATCTTTTAATATTCTCTGATGTTTGGTAAGAAAATATCATTAGTTAACAAGAGTTATGATTATATATGTTTAAGTATGTATGTATGTTTATGTCATGATTATGTATGTTTAAAGGTCAATTTAAGTTAATGTAGTTACAACTGTTTTATTCATATTTATAGTATGCTTGCTAGCTGCTGCTGCTGCAGATATTCCTTCTCCTTTTAAAGACTGCTATAGAATGTATTCATGATAAAAGCTTAATGTTCATGATGATTTGTCAAGATGTTATAAACCAGAGTTTGGGTAATTGACATGCCAAATTTTTCACTAAAAAAAAATCTATTGCAAATGCATTTCTCTTTTGCTCAGTCAGACTTTTATCACATATTTTAATTAACACTTTGAACAAATGAACAAAATACTACAAGCATTGGAGATCCTGATGATTTAATTGAAGCATTATTATTTAGAAAGCAATAGCTGGAATATTAATAAGGCAATGTGTGTGCTGTTCTTTTGTGCATTTGTAAAGGTACAGAAGAGCTTAAAAAATCCATACTCAATAAAATGCTAATTTAATTTTATAAAACAGGACAAAATGGTCATTCTTACTAACACTGCAGCAACACCAGTTTTTCTGGAGGTCAGGTGAGTTCAATTAGCTAATTACCTATCTCAATTTTAATTACGTATATCAGGTTTTCTTCAGAAAGAATAAAAGCTGTTTTTTAAAGTTGTTAGACATCCTCCCTTAGACTGCAGCTTGATATTGACTGCCTCCAGCCCAGAAATGCCACAGAAATCTGTTTTGAAATGGGTTCCAGATGTCTGCCTTTAAATCTCACAGAAATATACTTGTTTACAGGATTTTGGAAATTTCTTTCTTACTGGTGGCTTAGAAGCAATTTCACAGCAATTCAGTGTTCTCACTTCAAGCCAAATTCAGGAAACAAAAAAGAAAAGAAATAAAACAGGATTCTCCCCTCAAAGTACTCTCCGCATTAGATTCCTGCTGAAATCTGTAGGAAGCCTAGCGACAGCTCCACATGACTTAGCTGGAGAGGAGAGAGTTTCGATTTTGATTTGAGTTTTTTGATTTTGGTTTGGAAAAGGAGCGTATGTCCATAACAAGACCAGTAATGCCACTTTTTTCCTGATTTTTCAACTCTAGCCTCACTTGACTATCATTGAGACCTATGACAAAATTTGAATTTCTGATCTGTCTTCCTCCCTGCTCTGTCTGGAAATTTCAACTTTTGACTCTTCATTCCAGTGTTTTATGTTATGTAAGAAAGGTCATCGCAGGGCTTGTGTATATGAGAGAGGAGGCAAAGGAAAGCTGGGTGAGGCTGACCACAAGTGATTTTGGATAAGGACTGACAGAGACAGTCTTGGTTTAATCTGTCCTTATTTTATTGAAACACGCTGCCCATCTAAACTAAATAGTTGTGTTCTTTATCGATAGTAAAGGGAATATGTTCTGTATTTCTGAGGCAAAAACCCAGTTGTCAAGTTATTGTGTTTGTGACTCCAGGGATTTATGATTTTTGTTGATAAGAAAATTTTTGTTGATAAGAAAATTTTTCTTGACGTGCTAGCACCTGTTTGCAGGCACTGTAAAATGCGAGGGTTTTATGCTTGTTTGGACAAAAGCTCAATAGATGTTTTACATTAGTTAAATCCTTCTAAGTATCAGCATCACACATCCTTTTCTGATGTACAACTTTTGCGATACTGCTCTTGACAAACCGCGAGGCACGGCATTTATGAACAGCTTGAGCAAAGTATTTAGAGAAGCTTCTGTGTCTGCATGCCAAGAGATAGCAATCTTCTCACCACAGCAAAGATTTAGCGGACATAGTGCTAACCTTGTTGCTCACAGCTCTCCAGAGCAAATTGACCAGGAATCCTGAAGAAACATCAGACTTCCTTTTCTTAAAATATTAGTTTCTGATATAATTAACAATACCTTCAACATTGAAACTGGAGTTTATAAAAAAAAGATATCTTATTGGAATCATATTTAATTTTCTATTTATCCTATTTTTTATGTTCTGTTTTAATGTACACTGAAAGTTCCTATTGGTGAACCTAATCTTACTGCACACATTGACTATATGAAATATTTGATGGCAATGTAAGAAAACTTTGCTTTGATACGACTAGTAGAATAGAAAACCTGCTTACATCTTTTTGAAAGCCTAGTGGTTGTACACTTTTCAGGTTTTTAAATTTCCTTTGTGTGATATTGCAATTTGTAAATATTACTCTTTTAAGCATGTTTAGAAATTGTGCTGTTTTACATCAGCATTGTTAATCAAGTACATTTATAATATTTAGTGCATTTAGTCCAAAATTTAAAGTGAAATCCATGCATTGAATTTCCAGTGAGGGCGGTTTGATCGTGTGTCATCCAGTTCAGCTTGTTTTGTTAGGAAGTCTTGATTTTGAATCTCTGAATTGAAATCAGATATTTTAGGCTAACTTTCCTTTGTCATTTTTTTGTGGCTTTATCTTTTTTTTTTTTTTGGTAAGAGTATATAGTTAACATTTTACCACAGAGACAACATCATCAGCAGGAAACACTTCTGTAAGTTTATTCCAATATTTCCAAAAAGAGATGTTTCAGAATTGCTGTCTTGTAGTAACACTATTAGGAACTTTGCCTCGTCCTACCACATAGAATTTCCTGCAGAAGGGAAATTCCGTCTTCTGATTTCTTGATTATAGTGCTGCAAAGGACCATGAAGATAACTCTTTTAAGGGTCTGCAGTACAACAGAACTGAGCTAACCAAAGAAACCCCCCGCTGATTTTAAGTTTGACTAAGATCCTATTCCAGTGAAGACAACCTTTTGAGATCCCTTGTGCCAGTATCTGCCCTTTTGCTTTTCCATGTGTCTTACAGCCCCTGGCCATCACCCCCTGCCACCCCTCTGTGCTTCCTACAGGCTCTTGGATCTGTTGCTGCCTCTGCTGCCAAGGTGGCATCAGCACAAATGCTGACAGCCGCGGAGAAAGACGACAGGCTCTCAGGCCTTGCTTACGTAGTAACTGCAGACTTGCAGTAAATTCGCCATCACCAAACTTAGTCAGTGGCGGAAGCACTTTCAGACAGCAGTTTTAAGTAGCATCGCAGGGAGGGTCAGGCCTCTAAAGCCCAGAAACTGTTAGTTCTTTTAATATGAATTTTTATGAGTTTTTTCCCTGCAAATACTTCAACACTCTCTGGCAAAAGCGTATGTGTGTCAGAAATAGTAAGCTTATTTTCAGGTAAGAATAAGCTGTTCCTATATTTTCACAGTCAATTGATCTACTTCTCATTTTTTGGAGAGCTCAGCATAGGATACTTAGTCACCTCTGCAATTTGAAGCATGCGTAATCATTAAATTCTTTTGCAAACATCATGATGGAGCCTGTTAAGTCCCATAGAAAACAACAAAGACTGGTTTCCTGAATAGTCTTACTTTTAGTTACTATTATATTTAAAAATTCCATATTTCCTTCTTTTTTCTTGCTCATTAAGTGCCCACTCTCAGCAAGACTGCTCCCTTGAGTGATTTGCGGTGCTCAGTGCCAAGATATGCTAACCAAGCAGCTCAATTTGCAGAACAGCTAATTATTGCGATGTATTTTGTCCCTTTAGGAAAGACAGAATATTTCCTGTAAAGAAAGAAAAATGCAAATGTGAATCTAGAGCTATTAAAAGCTGCTGTTTCCTAGGGAAGTCTGGTAAGTGTTTTCTATTATAATAACTGAATTAGCTGATAAATTGACAGTATTTACTATCAGCTGGGGGATACTATTAAGCATTTATGTAGTGATGAAATTTAGTGTCATTTTAATAGGTAGTTAATCTATTCTGCTCTCAGGTATAATTAAAGAAAGTGTTCTTTGATCTATTAAATTAGATTTTCAGTGTTCTACAGCTCATGCTCCTAGGTGTGCTTGTGTAAATAGTTTTGCTCACACTCTTACACGTGTATGTAAAAACATCATTTACACAATATTAATGCACTTCTACTAAGATGGGAATCATGTTGAAAAATGTCATGTGGAATGTGAAAGATAATCTGAGTATCTTTGGGAATATATTGATTTTAGATTTCCTCAGAGAAGTAATAGGAGTATCTTGGTCAATGATATGTCTACCTAAGTATTTCTTACTTGATTCTTTGTAATGACAAATATTTGTTTTAATTGAAAGCTAAAACTTCAGTGTTAGAAGGGAAGCAAGCATGAAAAACTTCAAACCAAGTGGGTGGTGTGGGAAACTTACGATGATTCAAATCATGTTCTTCTGGTGAGTTTGGTAGGGAGTATTGCACATAAATATTACTGCAGTTTTAAACAGTGCCACATAGCTAAATTGGATGTATTTTTAAGAAGAAAATTTTGGAATGTTTAATCTTTTTTTGAAGCGGGGCAAATATGTATTTATTCACCCACATAGTCTTAATTCTTTCTGGTGTGCTATTCATACCATAGCACGTCTGAATTGTGGCATCAGGAATATACTATTGACATGGTTGGGAAGCCCCAAAAGGACAGCAGATGGTGACAATCTTTGTCAAGACAGTGCTAAGTTTGCCAGTTTCTGAGAAAACCAAGTAGGTAGGAACATCACAGGCTGAGTATATTTCCATAGCAGCTGCAGTAAGACTGATTTCAGGGATCTAATTTTTCTGCCATTGTTTTTTTCTTCTGGATTTACAAGCATCCTGGGTTAAAAATTAGACCTGTCCAGAAAGCATGGAGGATTATACTAGGTATGTATAAGTGCCATTATAGCTGACTAGCTTCCAACTTGAGGGTTTGGGGGTCTGCATTTCACTTTTGATAAACTGAAAGAGGAAGTCAGTCCTTCCTCAGAGGCTGCGCTGCGTTCTGCAGCAGAAAACTCCTCCCCAGCTGAAGCAGCGGCAATGGGAGGGAGCAGCAAAGTCTTTCGGGATGCCGAAAACCTCTGGAAGAGAGAGCCCTTCTGCCAATCCTATTGGCTGGCAGCTGTCATCTCAGAGGAAATTTTCAAGTCTGACTTCTGGTGACCCTTGCTTAGGCCAGAAAAGTGAGCGTTGCTGGATCTAGAGAAAGTCAACTTGACTATGCACCATAGATTGTGGATGGTTGTTTCTATCCCTGTTGCGTTGTTTGTTTGTGTCCATCAGACGGCTTTATGAAACTGGGAATGGTCTTGTCTAGTGGATTGAAGATATTGCCAGCAATACTGAACAGTGTGTGGTAAACTGAGTTAATCAGCACCAATTCAAACCTTTAGAGAGCTTAAGGGAGAGTAGCTTCCTTCATGTGACAACTGCAAATAATTTGTTTGGAAGACGATCCCTTTTGTACCTAGCTAGTATTACCTGCAATTGTGCTTCACATGCTTGCTGTGATGTTAACAGAATTATTTGTGGCAGGAGGACATCTAGAGAGACTGTAACAAATATAGCTTCAGTGGAGATTGTGTTTGAAGTGATAGCGAAATCCTATCAGGTCTTGTAAGCTCTCCAAACAGTAAATGTCTCTCTCCTTGGCGGCAGTCTAAGAACAAGCACAACTTGAGTTTTGAATTCCAAATTCATAAGCTTAGATTATACGGCTGTCATGCACACATCTGACCTGAACATTTCTAGGCAGGGGAACCCAAACATCCTGGAGAAATGGAATGGAAACATTTTATATATGCCTGTGGTTTTGAAGGGCTTCAACATTTTCAGCCATTCTATATGAAATAATGATTTTTATTGAGTTGGGAAAACGTTTCCCTTGAAGAGAAGACCTGAACTTGTGGCAGGAAAGGAGACTGAGCCTTTTATAAAGAGCATTCTTCTCTTTACTTGTATTCACAAACCGAAAAAATGCAGGTGTAAAAGTGCAAGCTTCATGAGTGCAAGTTCCGAAAGAGGGGGAAAAAAACCCTCTCTATAACTCTAAATGGTTTCCGTGTTTATTTTCTGCTTTATAATGCTGCTGCTTTAAGTGCATAAAACAAAACATATAATGCATATTGATAAAATTTTCTTTAGTTTTTGAAAAGAAAATGAATGATATAGAGCACTGAGAAATACACCCTTGTGAAACCCTTGTGAAACAGCAGTAGCTCTCTGCAATAATGCCAGAGGAATGGGAAAATTGCCAGCTAAGAGACTTTAAGGCCTTACATTGAGAGATTAAATAATCAGGCTGTTGGGTTATCAAGCAGTACTCTCCTATAGCATACAATACTTCTTAATGAAATATGGACTCTATAAAACATATGCTAGACTGACTGACTGGCCGGGATAGTTGTGGAATAGTCTTTACTGGAAGTCTTTAAAAAGAGTCTAGAGAAATATCTGTTAGGAAGGAGATAATTGACTTCCTGAAGATACTTCAGCTCTTCTTTCCTATGATTAAACGCTCAGATACAGTTCCTATATCAATTAATTTTTATTACATACTGCTTGGAAATAGGTATGGGTCACAATTTCTTGAGGGGGAAGAGGGACTCGCAATAGTTTTGATAATGAGCTCATCCTTAGCTGGGTTTATAAAGATGGACTTTAATGTCTAAATTTAGGCATTTGCAAATGAGTTGTGGTTTTAAGTTCTGGCCCATTTTTATTGACTTGAGTTTTCCTGTTGACCCTAATAGTTGTGTAACAGAGCTGTGGCTTAAGTACTTTCTGAAAAAAATTATTTTCGAAAGGACTTATGTTCCAGTTTCTTATATTTTATACAGCAAATTAATGTGCTTATTTATCCTGTCATAACTTTCAGATGTATTTATAGCAACATCCTTGCACTGTTCTGTTTTCCTTGCATGAGTTAAGAGGGCTAATCAAAATAATAATATTTTTCTTGGCTGACTGTGAGACTGCTAATGCCAGCAGAAGGGAGGCAGGGGATGTGTAGAAGCAGGGCAAGCCTGCCCCTTTTTTGGCAGCAAAGCGGTCATAGCGCAGCCTACGCTGATCACTAAACTGCCAGCTCTAGAGCCACAGCCCGTGCCCTAGCAAAACAGATTTGGGGGCCACTAACTTGTCTCTTCACAGTTATCAGCCTGCTGTTTTGTCTTGGGGTTGCAAAACGAAGTTACAGTGTCCTTGTCCATATGCACATTGACAGCAGGAAAGGTGCTTGTTTTTGGGAGCGACTTCCTTGGTGAGGACAGGGCTAATAGTATGGCAGTGCCACTGTTGGCACATGGTGGTAATACAGAGAGGCTCTGCTGGAGCCTAGCTCCTCTCTCTCACCCCAGAGCCACCAAGAAAGTATTTTATAGTTTGTTAGTAAAGAGCTCAAAAAGTTTACTATCTGTGAACATCAACTATAGAGCTATAGAAGCCACACAATTCAGATTTGATTTTTCAGTGACTAGAGTTTCTACATCCGATCTGGTGCATGCAGAAAATTAACAGCCTACTGCAAAATTCATCTGGGAACACATAACACTGAGGGAGGAAGATGTAAAATCATTTAATATGATTTTCATCCCAGGTTTGGAGGCTAAATTTACAGGAACATGCCACTGATAACAGATGCGCAGTGCTTCAAGAAGAAAAAAAGGAAATGCTTTCACAGCCACATGAAGAAAGCTTTCAGCTTGCTTTAGTTAGGCTGTGTCCAAAAAGGCAGGCAGCTCCATGATAAACTCTTCTCATGCCTACTTTTTGTTTCTCCATAGGAGAATTCATTAGACTAGCAGACAAGATATTTCTTGCCTTATATAAATGTTATATGACTACCAAAACCTCTTCAGTTGTGTTTTGCAGGGTATGTACCAATTAGTGTAAACAAAATATTTCTCTCAGTGCAACGGCAAGTCATTCTTGTAAAGACCAGCGTGCCACTATCTTTCCTGAGTTAAAACTGCTGCCTGTAAGTTATCACAGAAGTGAAGTATATAGTAAACTTCATTTTCTAGAACAGAACTACATGTTATCTCTAGCACACATTAGCGCTGGAGAAGATTGTGGTTAATCATTAGGTGGGAAACAACTCTTTTTTTCTTTTTTCTTTTTTTTACAATTAGCCACTTTAATATTCTTTGACAGGTTAATATAGTTTGAGTATAAACAAGAGTTTGGCATTGTACGTCAGATGCAGGGGAATATGTTTGGACAAAAGTTTCAGATGGTGCTGTAACACTTTCACTAGAGAAAAGTGGGGCCCACGCTGATATTATGCTGTCCCATTCACAGTATAGAGGTGCATAACTATTTGTGAGGGATAAAAAGCGCATGAAGCTAGAAACACTCACTAGGTTACCGAATAAAAGAATCCTTGTTCTGATCTCTCCAGTTCAGCTGAGTCCCACTGGAGATGAATGAATGGGGTCCATTGCACAGAGAAATCCCAACCGGAAGGATATTTTTTCAAGTTCTCTCAAAGTATCCCAGGATTACATGGGCATTTATAGGATGCAGTCATTTCTACACCGCATTCTGTTAGTGATTTATTTACTCTTCTAGAGTCTAGACTAGAGTCTAGACTAGAGTCTAAATGACACTAGTACTTCAGAAGAATGCGTGAATACCATATACAGACTACAAGAATACACAATCTTTTTACTTAATTAAAAAAAATAAATGTGGCATATGTATGGCACAGGCATCTCCACTTCAGAGAGACTATCCTGGCCTTTTCCTACTTGCAAGGGTTCCCCAGAGTTTCTTGCTGTGGCCGCTCAAGCGTGCAGCTTTCTTCCACTGTTTCCAGCACTCTCCCTTCCACTCTCACTTTCAGCCCACTGAAAACTGTCCTGGGCTGGCAGAATTTGAAGGATGGGAGATGGAGGCGATTGCAAGTCAAGTAGAAGAAGTGCCTCTTTATGTACGATAAAGCACAACGATAAAGAGTGCAATACAAATTTAATATACACTAAACCATCTCGGTAAGTTTCCAGATCAGAATGTACTCTCTCCCTAAGTGGGAATGTGGCCAGGTACAGATTATTGGCATTTGTGTATTCCTCTGCTTTAGGAGCTGAGGTATGATAACAGTCCAAAGTTATCTCCCTAAAGACTTAAATCAAGTAAGATGTGTAATCTAAGCACAGTCACTGAATGTCACTGTAGTCCTACTTTTAAAAAAAAGTAGTAGAAAGCAGAGAATACCTTGTTGTATCAGGACCGAGGATTGCATTCTCAAGGAGTTTACAGGACAGTGGCTGTGGTAAAATTGTGTTCCGGCCCCTTCATCAAAGAAACTCAATGAAATCTGAACCCTTAGCTCCAGGAGAACACCAAGACACCAAGAACTTTGAAAGAAGCAATAGAAAGACTTACCAGTGAAGTCAGCAGAGATCTACTGAACTGAGGAGAAATCATGAAAAATGCTGGGAGAGTCCAATAACCAGAGGCGTTTCTTTCAGTGTTGTAAACTGTGGTCTTGAGAAAGGGAGAGCTAGCTCATACGAGTATAGTACAAGAGATAAAATTAAAACTCATTTTATTGTCTTTTTTAAAATTTGGATGTTTTACTAGCAAGTATTTCTCAGTAGCCCTAGAATAGGTTATTGGACTTACTTTCTTCCCTTTTTCTTCATAATACAAAGACGGAGATTAACCATGCACTTGCAGAAGGCTGCTCCGACAGCCCAACCAGTTCTCTCACAGGCAGAGCCTGTTTCCTCCATGAGGTGTGATGACATTCAGAGCTGGAACAGCAAATGTACATTAGCCTCTTTTCTCCAGTCTAAATGATGCCCATCTTAGCACAGCCAAGTGTCAGTGACATGTACAGATTATGCCCATTTACTTACACTGCTGAGCTTTTAAAGAACTCTATTATAAATTTGAAAGAATTTATAGACTAGATCTTGGGTTTGCTAAAGTTGAAAACTCATGTTGGCTTTGACAGAACTAGTTTTCAAACTTTAAAAGCGCCATGAAAAAATCATTTGGAGAGAACTGAAATGTGAAGATAATTAAAATTAAATCTTTTTGAGTGAGAAAGGAAAGTACTATTTTGTCAAATAGAATTTTCATGAGGCTACATGTTATGATAGTAATATTTTTATCACTGCTCTCACATATCAGCTGGGAAAGTGGCCGACACAGAACTCAGTGCATTTGAGCCCCTCTCTCTTGTTCACGCAACATATATCTCGATTTGTGTCTCGCCATAGTCCATCACCTGCAGTCCGTGGTGTCAGTTTCATGGGCCGAGTGTCTGAGTGGCTTAAGCTAAATTTGGGAAGGTCAATGAGCAGACCAGTAAGGACTTTTCTTGTCTTTGGATGCCCATGGAGCACCAAAACCACCTGAAAGTGAGCAAAGCATCTGCCTTTGCATTGGACTTATTGTGTTAACTGAGTGGTCGTCTTGAATACTTCCGTCTTTCCACATTTGCACTGAACGCAATTATGTTTTGTAATGGAAAGTGAGTCAGAATCATTCTAATATTCTCTATCAGGAAGAAATTTTATGAGCAAAAGTTATACTCTGGAATTTCTGCTGTATTACAAATATGTTATTATTCACTGTCCACCAGCCCGATATCTTGTTCTCTTGTTTTTTCATAGACAGCCTAAATAAATCTTACTAATACATCGTGACATGTTTCCTTCCTGAATGTCTTGATCTTATTAATGTTTTTCTATAAACATGTTTCGTTATAGTATCTATTCAAACATAAAAAACATTTATCTTAGATTTATTTATCTATTTCCCACTGTTCTTTTTTCCCCTTCTATCTAAGTAGCTTGTAAAGCACTCCCCATGTTTTCTGTAGGGGTACTCAAAACTTACACACTGTCACCTACTGATATGAGAGAATTCCTGTCAGAGTTCCCCTCTGTTCTGCTGCTTCTTTCAGTGAGAGACAGGCAAAGAGAACACCATATTACCATAACGGTATAGCCTTTTGACATTAAAATCAGAAAAATAAATCAAGGAACCCCAATCCCAAACTTCTCAGGCAATTAAAAAAAGAATCAATATAATGTTTTAGAAACATATACCCATTCCTTTCTGTTGTACAAACATATTAATTCACAAGTAGAGTTCTGCATCTACCTTGGAAGGCAAAAGAAATGCAAAAGATTTGCTTATTGTTTCTGGCATTATAAGACTTTTCAAATGATGTTATAGAATCTTGTGAATTCCTTACACAGCCACACTCTCCCCATGCTATTTATGCAGAGAACAGCCTTCATAGGTGGCTGAGAAATAGAAAGATGCTGAATGCATCTGTGCTGATAGTTAAAGCAGAACATTTAAATCTGCTGAATTATGCTTATTTAGGACAACTGCAAGGCCAAGAAACAATGAAAAGTTTGTAATAAGTTCTTGGTTTGCTTCTGAATTGCAAAGCCGTGTGAAGAAGTAAAGATAGCCAAGACTTGCATAGAATGATAGCTGACCCAAGCTGTCATACAAACTGTCCTTGGAAATTTGAAAAAGGGTAGTTGTTTTTGTTGCAGTTTGTTACCCTTCACATTTACAGTTCCTGGTTCTAGCTGGCACTGTCTGGAGAAATCCTGAAGTGTCACAAGTGGGTTCTTGCTGGTGTTTTCAAATAGACTGTCAAAAATTATGTTTCACAATTTTTATTTTTCCTTTAAAGCGCATTTTTTGTGATATGCCAAGCCTGGTTTTGTAGACTATAGAGCCCAATCTTCTGGGTACTTATTAAAACTAAAATGAAGATTTTAATCATTTAAGGTTCGTTTGTAGCTTCAACACAAAAACCATCGTCACAAATGGAACTAACTGACAGCCTTGTTGACAGCCCCCCCAGAGGCAAATGATTTAATAGGCTTTGACTCCTGAGCTACGTTCCTCTCAGAAGTGGAAAGCAAACCCTGCAATTTGAAGAACTTCCTTACTTGCTCAAACTTCCCTTTCCTAGGCCTTTATAGGCTTGACATACTTACTCCCAACATAACAGCTACTGTGATTTAGTCAGTCTTCTCCCTACTTTAGTTGCCAGGCTGCTGGTTACTCAGTCACCTTTAGTTTATAACTGTTGTTGTTGGAAGGTATTCTTGGCCATGTTGTTTGGTGGTTATAATCTCCAGGGTGAATATGCTGCACCCACGACTGAATCTGTTCTGCCTGATTTGGGATACAGATTTGAACCTGATTTTGTGACTTCCCAGCTGGATAGGAGGTAAGTGCTAGTGACTATAGAAGGTGCCGGTCTAGCAAGAAGGCTGTATTTCAGAACATTTCAGAGCAGTGTAAAACAAAGTGGTGTATATGAATTTAAGACCTTTATTTGTGATACTGCCATACAAAGGCTAGTTTCCATCCTGTACTCAGACCCTCAAACTTAGATTGCTTAGAGCTATCACTGCATTAAAGCTAATCTGATGTACTGTTCCATATTTTAGAAGTATTAGTATTGTCCATTAATTTTAGTATTTGGATCAATTTTACATCAATTGTAATAAAACTGAACAGTTATATTTACGCTATAGATTCTGGCTACCTCCGCTCTGTGATCTTTCTTGTCAATATGCGATGTATTTGTATTCCTTAGATTATTTTGCTAGGTTTCAGCACTATTGCTCGCTTTTTTTGTGAGGAGAGTAACAGCTGTTTCTCCTGCTACCTTATCCTGAACTATCATTTCAACTTTGCTAATCTGTGAGCTCTGTTTCAGTTTTCTTTTGAAGCTCTCAATGTCTCCATTCATTTGAGGACAATACTTTGATGATCCTTTGTGAATGATGTTTCTTTTTCTTATACGTTTTCCTGTTTGAAGAGATTGAATTACATCTGCAGTCCATGTCTTCATATTTCCTTCTCTGCTGAAAATGGTAGACAAGAATATAATTACAACAGCAAAGTGACTTGCAAGGTAAATGCTGCTGTTCCATTTACTGAAGTATTTTATCAAGGTAAGAGCATAGAGGTGGTCAAATGGAGCACGATAAAACCATCCTTGCCATGTTTTTTTAAAATTTTTCTGTAATGAATAATGAAGAGGGCCTGGTTGCAATACTAGCCCATTGCTGTCTTGTTTGAATGTTGATTACCACAAGCTTTTGTAGCAACCTCCACTTGAACACCCATTTTTGAACGCCAGTGCAGGTTTTGTAACTGCTGTTTTGTTCTAACAGGACCTTCGTTCTTACAAAGCCTGGGATCAACAAGATGCAACCTGGTATCCTGAAGAGGTGACTCTACCTGTTAATCGATCCTGAGACATTCTAAAGCTTCTCAGACCAGATAACCCTATGGCAGTATCAGGAGGTTACTACCCTCATGTCTGCTGCTGGATACAAATGGTCCAGGCCTCACACAATTCGAGAAACTGAAGGTAGGAACCAATACGCAGAGTTGAATCTGATAAGTAGTTGGGGACTGTTTCTATCTCCTCAGAATAGTTACTCCTGCTTCATCACTTGCTTCAACGCTGGTCCAAGTACTGTGGTATCCTGTAGCACAGTAGCCAGCTCTTCTGCAGGGCTTGTGCCAAACTTCTCCACAGTAGTCTGTCTGAAATGCAAAAGCACATGTCAGTTTGCAGACTGAAAGGTAGTCACCAGCTCCCTTACTTTTCTGTCAGTCTACCTTATTTTTATCTCTTCTGGAGAAATAAATCACATTCAGCTGCCAGATTTAATTAGGATACTAAGCCCTCTAATGCAATAAGGGCAGGTTTGAGCTTCTTGTGCTAAAGGCACTGCAGCTGCTCTGTAACCAGGAGTCAGTGTGATGCACACGTTACCACATTTCATGATGTAGGCATGGCAGTGTGTGCAGTCTTTCCTTTTAGGTGCAGCTGAATCTTCTGCAGCAGCGCATAAAAAAGACAACCATATGCAGCCATAGTTTTTTTTCAGTTCAAGAAGTAATAGCAATGCCCTCTTCTATTCAGCTGTCTGTTCAGCATGCCTGATGATACTGCACTTTCCTTGAGCTTTGGAATATTATTTTGCTTGCCTTTAGCTTGAAGACACCTTCTCTTAAGTGAATGATTGTTGCGGTTGTTGTATTATTGTGTTTGAGCACACAGTGAGGTCGTATGCTTTGCATGAAGCAATCATTATGCATGAAGATTTTAGAACTCAAAAATAATTCTGTTGGCTCTATGGGATAACTAAAAGAAGAATTTCCCTTTAAACTAGGCTGTCCAGTTTTACAAGCTTCATTAAGTTTAAAAATATGTCAGTGGAAGGATTTGGTGCAGTGGTCAGCAGTTGCAAGAAGGAAAGGTATAGAGAGGAGTTAACATATAGAGAAAAATAGCCTGTCTCCTTAAGCAATAAATCATATTTTTTATTCCACTGGTGAATGATGAATTCTTTAGGGAATTCTCCTTTAAGGTAGACAGAGTGTGTAAAATATATATCAGCAACATTGACATAAGTGAAAGTATAAAAGACACCAAAGGGAAAAATATGTTCCTTACTTGTCTTCTCATTTTATTGGTGCGTTGGGGATGTGTATGTTAGCAGGGTAGAACACATTGTGCTTCTTTCTAGATAGCAGTCCTCGTTGCATTTTAATCATTCTTTGATGTGTCTGTCAAAAAGCTAAAACTGTTGGGGCTGTGGTTGTTTATCCTTATGGCTGTTTTCCCTATTACCAGAAATCACTAAAAGGAAAAATACCTCAGTATGCTTGGTATTTTTTTTATCTCTAGGCTTTTCTTACCACCCAAACAGGAATAAAGCCAAACCAACATCTAAATTTCTATATAAAATACAATTAAGTAATCACCAGTAAAAGTCTTTATCCATTTATTTTCTTTTACAAGCCAACTCAGAACTTGCAGATAAGTGTCTCTTGTAAGAGAATGCCGCTTGCCCATTTATGTAAACATTATTTTAACAGCTAACTTCAGTTCGAACACATCACCTTTTTTGAAAGCAAAATAATGACAGCCAAACCAGAAGAACAGAGGACATTCTTAACAGGCAGCCCAAGAAAGCCTTTTATGAAATTCATATGTTCCAACTGCCATTATATCTGGTACTGGAATTAGACTGTCAAACACAGTTTCAGGGCTGAATCTTGCCGAATTTAATTTGTTACAAAGTCCCTTGATGTTTTCATGAATAGATTGCCTGCTTTTCTAAGCTTTAATTATTTTTTTCTTTTTAAAGAATAATCCCATGAAATCTGAGACAAAGTTAATTAGTTTGTACCGACTGGGCTGTCTTAACCTCTGCAGAATACACACACATACAATTAAAGACAAGTTACTCTGAATGTGAAGGCAGGTCAAATGGCAAGGGTTTATTTGTCATTTCAAAACTTCTTTTGCTTGTATAGTGTAATATCTGAATCTGGTACCTGTAAGTGAGTGTTATTTAGACCAGTAAAACTCTAATAAGTTAATGCAAGTCTCATTCAAAATAAGTTAGCGTCTCTTTCAGTCTCAAACAGAACAAAGTTCTCAGCATGTAAGCATGGGAGCGTCTGTAGGAGGATGCTTTTTGTCTCATTTGCAGCTCCATGCATCTCGCTAGGGAACTGCATTTCACAAGTAGCCGAACGGTTCCCAGGCTTCACTACCGCTAAGCAACACCATCTTTATTTTACTCTCTACCTTCTCTTTTCAGCTCTTTATATTCCGGTGACTCTAACTATACTCATTGCCCATAGATTAAGATCTACTGGTTTAACCGTGTTATAACAAAACTTCTGAGCATAAATAGAAAAAAGAATTAAATCTCTTCAGCTGCTTTCATGTAATATTTAGTTATATTTCTAGATATTAAACAGTGACCCAAGTGTTATTTATATTAATGGTGGAAGTTGCAGTATGATTGACTGGATTAGCAAACGCATTTTGTTCAGAGTTGATTTTTTTCTATTGTTTTTCTTCTTTAGGCTTTATTTACATAATAGTGTTCAAATCTGTCATGAACAATTTTTTATTTAAGAGTAATTCCAGTCTTTTGTCTTTAGTTTATAACAGATTGTGAGCTTATTATACTATTCTGCTACTTTCCATTAAGCATAGAACAGTTTAAAAGGGCATTTTACTCTAGTGGCTCCATCCATGTACTATTACCTTGACCACAACAACTGTGTAATTCCTGACTGAACTACTTAATGTTACACTTAGAGTTACTCTGAGATAACCTATGGGTTTTTTTATTTGTGACCACAGAAGAAGCCTATACTCCATCCTTGAGTAGTGAAAGGGATGTTCTTATACCACTCTTTTTATATACAGATAGAATTTCCCTCATTTCAGTTACTTATAAGATAAAGTCGAGTATATTTGTACTCCAAACTGTATGCACAAGACTGAGATAAACAAAAAACTTAATTTAACAGTGACGCAGGATATGAGTTCCATTTCCAATGGACACAGTGGAACTACCCCAAAATACACCAGCTGACAGTCCAATCGCTGCTTTTATGAGAAATTCTTCTGAATGGATAAAAGTTGTCCCAGATAATAAATAATAGTAAATAATGTTTCCTCTTAATATTATTCGTTCTGTTCTGAACAAAAATTCATCTTCCTGTTTCTGTATCTGTTTATATTTCGGTGATGTAGTTATATTAAAATGAATGCTTTTTCATTTGTTTTTTTCTTATGTGCTGGACTAGTTCACAAGGTTTGACAGTCACAAATCCTGTTGGAAACTTGACAGATAGTGAAATAGATGAATGTTGTTGGATATTTTGTGGTATGGTGCAATCAGCACTATCTTTCATAAACACGTTCCAAAGAATCTTTGCAAATAATTAAGCATTGCCATTCTGCAATTTCTTTGTGATACAAAGGAAGTCATGGCATTGTACATTGTCATTTCCACTGCCCTGGAATGATTACCATAATCAATTTTCTTCAGGTGAAAGTATAAAAAAATTATCTCATTTCCTCACGATTACTTCCTCTCAGCAGTTATTAGTAATACTTGCTGTTACTGAGGAAAGTGGAGGATGTAACATTGGTCTTACTGCCGAACCCTATTGTAGAAGAATATGCAACAATTTGAGATATTAGAATTGAGATTCATAGAAGAATAATTGAGTCTGAATAAATGAAAAAATATAAGACTGCTTTCAGTAAGTTAGGTAAGAGAAAAATAGGAAAGAGCTACACATTAACCACATTTACCCTTATGTTCACTTATAACATTTGGCTCATTAAAAAAGTTTAATTAGATTATTTTTGCTTAACCTAGACTTTTCTACCTTTAGGGAGAAGGATTAGGAAGAATATAAAGAGGACTTGTGTCAATTCCTCTTCACATATTTCTCCCCTTTCCACATGTGCTGCCCCATCCTTTCCCCAGCCCAACTGGCTACACAGTTTGCCTATTTAATTTAACTATTTAATTCTTCCATGTGTCAATTCAACTCAGTGAAACGTCAGAAAGCTACCTAATTTTTGTGCTGGCTTATTTAACCCTCCAGGGTTGAATGAAAGCCAGAGCTGGCACAAGATGCGTAACAGGAGCACTTGGCCAGAAGAAGGGCCAAGAGATGAAAATTGAGGAGATGATGCTTCCTTAATTTGGCAGCACTGAGCCATTAATTTGAATCATGACATGTCGCAGAATTAAACCTTCAGAGAATTTGTAGGTCTTTGTACCTCTGCTGGGAAAAAGACCCGAGGGAAAAAGAGAACTAGCAGCTTCTCAGGCGGACAGTAAGAGGGCTGTGAGTGCAAAGTACCCGGCCCCATAAGGATAAAAAGGGAAACAACCTGGTTAAATCCTGAACTCATCATTGACCTCAAATCTGAAAGTCTTCTAGAAGGGAAAGTAGGTCAGGTTATGCAGGATAATTAAAAATATAAACATAAGATTGTAGAGGCAAAATGCCAAGGTAAAGAATAAGAAAAAACTTGCAAGAGATGTCCTGTGTAAGAAAAATAATCTGTAAGGATGTTATCAATAAAATATCAAAAGCAAAGAGCTGTTCTACTGTTGAATAAATTCCGTAAGCCTTTGTTGAATAACACTGAGAAGGCTAAAATATACGATGAGCTTTTGCATCTGTCCTCTGTAAAAACTGCAACACAGTGGACATGAATAGCCAGTAGAAGAGGTAAGAGCTCACTCTAGGAAGAAAAGCATTTACGCATTGGCCAGGCTTGATGAATTACTGAGATACTTAATGAACTGATCAATGAAATCTCAGGCCTGTTAATGCTTACTTTTGAGAGCTTATGGAGAACAGGCAAGATACTACATGACTAGAATAGGCAAACATAGGCCTATTTTCTAGGCAGTAAAAGGAGGACCTGGGAGTTATTGAACCATAGGTTTAACTTTCATTCCTGAAAAAGTATTAAAGCAAGCAAGCTATTTATTTGCAGACACCAAAACTTTAGTAGGAAGATGAGCAACAGATAACATGGGTTTCACTAGAACAAACCATGTCAAACCAATCTAATTTCTTTCTTTGACAAAGTAAAAATCCTTGATGTTAGAGGGGAAATAACAAAAGTCATTTATCTTAATTTTAATATCTTTAGTGCTGTCTCACATTTTCATTATGAATCTCCTTCTTCATAGGTCTTTAAAAAAGGATTGAATTGCAATCTGCTAGAGATGAGGTAAGTATATTTGATCCTGCCTTCAGGCCAGAGGTTAACTAGGATGCTAGGACCAGTGAAATCTAGTTGAGCTTACCTGCGTGTCTGAAGGGTTAAGAAACAGAATCAATAGCGGTTTTACTCTTCACAATAAATTAGGAAATAATATAAATATATTTAGGTCTTACCTGAGAGATCAGCCTGAGTAGATTTGATGTAATTGCAAGGTAATCATGCTATTCAAAGAAACTATGCTATGAGCAGCATTTCCTATTAACTTAAGCATAATGAAATAGTGTTAACTAGGGCCCACTTACAAAGGAGCTACTACTTAGTCTGGAACTTGCTTTGTTTTACTGCACAAGTCTAAAGCTGGATCTGCTTTAGTCTAAACAATAGTAACCTGATGAATGCCAAAAGCTTTTCCTGTTTCTTCAAATAGAGATCTAAGGTATATAAAAACTTTAAGTCCCTGAGTGTGTCCGTGTGTTATCAGCTTTCCTGAATGCACAGGGATTGCTAGAGAAACAAGGCAAGAAAGGTGAAACAATGGTCTAGACAAAGTAGCATCCCCTCAAACAGAACATATCATTCTGTCTCCTGACTCTTTTGACAAGGCTGCTTTGCCAAGACAGGGAAGAGGAGGAATAAATAGCCTATGAGGGGGCAAGCGAGCTGTGCGAGCAGTGGCAGGCTGACTGAGAGCCAGCAGCTGCAGCAAGCAGGCTGTATCGGTGTCTCCTGGAGCCTGGGATTCACCATTGCCAAGTCACAGGGGCTTAAAGTACAGATAAACCACTATGTGGATAGATCTCTCTTATTTTAGATCACTCATATATTTTCTCTGATTGCTTTGAGTCCTGCAGTGGGGGAGAGGAGAGATGCTTTGTTTTAAGGACACTGTTTTGGATTATTGCTCTGTACTGTCCACGTGCTCCTGAAGAAAAGGCTTGCAGACACTAAGCAGCAAAGGTTAGCAACGATGGGGAAAGTAACTCAGAGCTCCTGCCCAGAAGTCATGGCACCAGAGGATCTCCTTCCCCGGAAAGGTGCAGACACAGGTCTGTTGTTTGAGAGGGCCACGCTCCAGCTCAGTGGTCACTATGAGAAACGTGCTCCCAAGCACAGCCTACACGCCTGCTCCTGAGTGCAGGGCACAGTGCAGCGGCGTGCAACTTTCTCTCTGCTCACGCTCACAAATTTTCCTTGCAGATAACCTAGACAAATAGGGCCATGGAGCACTGCTCCATGCTCTTTTTGCCATGACATAGCCAAGGGGAATTCCCTGCCTCAACATACCAGAAAGGCTCAAAGGGGAAATTTAACAAAGCTTTGCAATGGTCACCCAGAGTCACGCTTTCTGGATTCGTGACACCTTGTCCTGAGAGCTCTACATCCCGCAACCCAGTTGCTGTAATTACAGTGGAATATTTCAAAGTATCTCTGTAGCCAGTACCATTCCTTGCACTAGTCTTTTTTCTTTTTTTTCTTTTGGAGGCCATGCCTTTTCATTTTAATTGTTTCCAAAAGTTATATCAGATAAGCTCTTGATGTTTAAAAGTCCTCCGAAATCTAGATGAGTCTCAGATTTCCCAAAGAAAGTTTGGCCTTCAAAGAGTTAGCAACAACTCATTCTGTGGCCTGGCCCTTTTCTCTCTTATGAAATTAAAGTCCTTCTCCAAAGTGGTTAAATGCTACCATGACAAAAGCACTAATGAGAATCTAACCAGACCTCCATATCAACATTAATTTGTGTGGTATGGATTGACAAATAATTCCTGAAGAACCACAAGAGGCATTTAATAAAGCTTCTAATGATGCTTGCAGTCTGTGCGGACTGCTTTCTTTCTTTATGCCACTAGTGTAAACAAATCAGGTGCAATAGTGTGTCAATCACTGTTTTGAATCTCCAGTATCCTTTTAAGAGTCTTTCTCTATCTAGTATGAATGAAAAGTCATTTAGTGAAAATGTTTTAAAATCTGCCTGTCCGGTTTCCAGCCCTTATAAACTGTGTCTGTTCATCCTAGTCTTCCTCCACTCCCCATCTGGTCTAAAGGAACAATCTCATATTGCCTCCAGTCAGGGATTTAGTGGGAAATGAACTACATGGGGTCCTTGCTGAAAATCTCTGTCTCTTGTTGCCTCTGTTAAAGATTTTCTCTATGCATGAGGTAACTTTTCCCTTTAGCTTGGTCTCACTTTTTAAAGATACTTAGGCATATTCGTAACTCTGATCATATGTGACTATTTTGGAGATGGACCTTTATTTCTTAATGTTGCTCTGCACAAAAATATCATTTGGGAACAATGATTTGTTTTCTTTGATGGGTCTTAAGCAAGGAGCATACTTAATTTTAAAGTTAAAGAAGGAAAACCATTTGCCAGTCTGTCAGGAGCACAGAAATATCAGAAAGATCTGCAGAAGTTTGGCAAAATTTTAGAAGCAAGTCTAGCAGGAGCCTCGTTTTAATTAAGCTGCTTTTTAAAGTGCTTAATTAGATTAGAAGACTGGAATATAGACACTTCAGTAGGGCAGTGAATGCCTTGGAAATCTAGAGCACTGTGAAGTCTACTTTTATTTCCAGTGCAATGCAAATTACTTGAGTGCAAAGGAGAAAAGAGAACAAGTGCTGGAAAAAAGGGCAGCTTGCTGCTAAGTTTCCTCTTTTTTTGCATCTACTCAGTTCACAGAAATATAAAGTGTTCAAAGGAATCAGTTCTTTCACAGATGATTATTCTGTACTACCTGCTACATCTGGCATGAGCATTTCCACTTCCAAGGTTGAAAATTATTTTCCTCAAAATTTAGATATTTAGAAAAATTCATATTTTTACTTTTGGCTATCTTAAGTGTCCAACTTAGGTGTGACACAGAAGAGAATATTTAGGAGTCAATGTTTCTTATATCTTGAATGAGATAGACAGCCCCCCTTGTCTCATTTCTCGAGCAGAGATTGCACAGGGAGAGCAGCTTTTACATCAGATGTGACTGCACTGGGACTATACCTGTGTCAGTGACAGTTACTCTGCTATATTAAAGTTTTCAAATCTGTTCTTCGTATATAGTAAAGCCCATTGCTGAATAGTAACTCCAGCAAGTTTCTTCAGTGTAAACATTTCTTAAGAGCTTTTTTAAATCACTGCCTGTGTAAGCCCTTACTATACAAGAGCTGGGGGAACAGTTTGTATGAACGTCGTTCCAGGTGCCTTCATGGGTATTTCTGATGGCATCGCAGATGATGAAGCATTCCCAGCAGTGAGCAACTGGAATCTTCTCAATGATGTACACAACATATCGTTATGTGGAGACTCCCAATGGGTGGGAGGAAGCTTGAATGGAAGGGCCACAACGGAGTGCAGCGATGTGGAAAGGCCTATGCCACCAATAACAGCTGTTCATGTAGCAGCAGCAACATCGATGACACTAGTCAGGTGTCAGATAACGAACTTTCATTCCCCTCCCTCCCACATGCCTGCTTCTTAATTTGGTGGGCTGCTTTGGTGGGAAGAGGACCAGCATCCTGGTCAGATAAGCTGCCGACAAACCTCTAGTGTGAGCGTCTGTCCCTCTGTCTTGTCTTATGTAACACCAGGAGCTCATCTGGTGATGCTCTCATTAGCATAGTGCTTGCACTGTAATTTTGCTAAACTAGGCAGATGTATTTCTAAAAGATATCTCCGCCATTGCCCCCCAGATATGAGCAGCACCTGTCTTTGGAAAGAAAGATGATATACTTCCAACCCCCCTTAGTCCAGACAAGCTTGTATGTGAAACTGCAGCAAGCCTAAGCCCCCATAAGGACTGTTTGGTCAAAATGCTCCCTGCAGACTCTGCAGAAGGAGGAACAGATAAAGATGTATTTATGAAAGAGAGGGGAAAACTGAGTTTTGGGAAGCTGGCATTTGGAGTTAATGGACTTGGTAGTCTTGCTAAATGTGAAGTTAACTAAAGAAGTTCTTCACACAGGGAAAGCAACAGGTAATATGGCAGTATAAGAGACACCAGTGTGTGCTTGAAGAGAGAGGGATAGTGAGAAGAGAGAGGGAGGGAGGGAGAGACAGACAGACGGACAGACTGCCTCATGGTTTTCTAAACATTGGTGCATGGGGAAGGGACACTCCGTGAAATAGGCCAAAAAATTTCCTTGCTGATTTCAGAGGAGCTGAAAAGCTCTTGTTCATTTGTATCTCTGAGATCAATGTCTGCATTTATGCTTAGGCTGTGCAAAGTCCATAGGTAAAGCTGGAAGACACTCCTTCCTAATTCCTCCCGCTCTCCATAGGGACCGTGTGCAGACAAACCATATGATGTTATTCAGATGGGAAAGCTGAACATAGTCAAGGTTTTTTTTTTTTCACCTTTTTTTTTTCAAAAAAGCATACTATTTTGTGTTCCTTTAGCAATTAGTAATGAGATAAACAAAGCAGCATCAGTTACAGGACTGCAAAAACAATTGAAACAAATAATACACTTTTTCCATTACTGACTGTTCTGTTCTCCCTAGAGCACGCCACTTCTTCTCACTTTCAAAATGGCAGAGAACACCAGAATAATTACAAAATGGCAGAGAACTTGAGTACTGTCTTAGGAGGGCATGTAGAAGGGGAACCAGTCTTGCTTACCACCATCAAGGCTCCACGTGTCGCTACTCCCTGTGTAGTCCAAAAGAACAGTGCAACGATTTAGCTTCAGATCTCTCATTAAAAGTAATAGAAGTCAGCAGAGAACACCTGCATGTTCACTGTAACATTTTAATTAGTAAATCCTCCTTTTACTAACTGGAAAGCATGCAGAAAAGCAGTGACTTACAAGAACGGCAAAGATGAAATAAATGTCTATTATTAGAAAAAAATGTAAAAATATTGCAATAAGTAATAGCAGGGTGTGAGTTTGACATCTGTTTAAGCATCAGCATATTTTAAAACATGCAGCTAAGATGCAGTGTCTTATTAATGACACACTGGCACTGTGCATTGCTGTTGGAAAATGAACACATTATTTTGCTTTTTATTTTTATGAAAAACTAAAACCAGACTTTTAACAGTTTATAAACATATCTTTCAAGGATCAATTTAATGACAACAATCAAGAAAATGTCAAGCAACAGGAGAAACGTTGTTTTGGCAAGTAGAAAAGCAGAGCACCCACAACTGGAGGAAATGCTTCATTTGTTAAATACCAGCCATTAGGGTTCATAAAGTGAGAGACCTGAACACCAGTCTAACACTCCTGTGGAAAAATCTCAGATGACTCATAAAGCTGTGGCTCTGTATTACTTAGAGTAGGAGAAATATTACATATGTACGTGTTTTGGCATTCCTAGCCAAAAGAAATGCAATAATGCTCGTATCTGGTTTTCCCATGGGCATATTCCATGAAATAATTAATCCTACAGCTACTAGGTTAAAACAGGTACAGAACACACAGTACAAGGTTATATTTTATTCAGTATTTTCTTCTGTGCTTCTCTTCCAGTTCCCTGACCTTTCTGCATCATTTTTCATTCTCTGTGATTTTGCTAGCCTTTCGAGATGTAGGTTGTGGTAGAGGGAAAATCTTCAATTCACTTTATAGGTGAAAAACAAAACTGTCATTTCAGCGTATGAAATGATTTGCAACTGAAGGCTAAATTGCCCTTATTGTGCCCAGACCCACTGGGTGGGAAATCACACCTGGGTCCCCATTCAGAGTTTTCCTTTGAGCATTCCTGAGCTGGGGGAGGATGGAAACCAGCACTCTCTCACTCTCAGATCTACTGAAATTTGGCCAGCCCGTGGTGTCCCATGCACTCACTCAATGAAAAACCGGAAGGGTCTCCTTGTCACTCAAGCCTGGTGTCAACAAAGCTGAGTAGGACCCCTCCACCTCAACCTTCCGGGTGTGTTTCCTTGTCCCTTGTTGCTTTACAGAGGTTCATCATGTACAGATCGAGTTCACTGCATGGAGAGATGCCACAGAAAAAATTAACGTGAGCTAAGGAAACATCAACATTTCAAAATAGTTCTGGTAGTCAGCCCCCATTTAGGGTGACATCTTCCTCACAATCAGATCCTCAGAAGAGCAGAGAGACGTCTGCCACGTTAGAAGTAAGGGGACTGTGGTGACAAGTCTCTCCATCTGCAAAAGGATAACTCCAAAAGGATAACTCTAAGGGAAGAGAGTAAGTCTGTACTGTGAGCAGGAAGAGCCAAAAGACAGCAATTTAACAAGAAATGTCAGAAGATTGGGCATAGGAGTAGTATGATCAATGAGAGACAGAGAAGAGCTGTCAGTTGCTGGAAAAGGACAGATGTGGGGAAAGGAGGATGGAAAAGAAGGTGAGCTGATGGGAAAGTTCACAACGTTTCATCAGTTTTTCAGTGAAGGAAACTGGCATAGTCTTGTGTACTTTATGGCCTAGAGCTGCTCAGCATCTTATATTAATACGATCTTAAAGCATCAAATATTTTCAGGTAACATTTACAGATAATACAGAACTTGTTGGACACGGAAGAAAAAGCGAGTCTTTTATTCAGGGCCACCTGGGTCACTTGGTAAACTGGATGTACTCATAGTATGTTGGTTTGGATATAGATAATTTGGAGCAAAGAATGCAGTCACAGACAGGCTGGCACCATATTCTGGAAACTAAACAAGAGCTCCTAGTGTAATGTAGTATTGTGAATAAGGATACGTACACGAGACTTGTATAAGCAGCAGAATTATGAACTGAAGAAGGGTGGGAGTATTACGTTTGTGATCAAATGTCTAGTGTGTCAATTTTGGAGTCTGCTCTTCCAAAAGAGTGTTGACAAGTTGAAAAGGAATTAGAAAAAGTAGACAAGAATTACGCGAGATTTTGGAAAACTTGTCTTCTGGTGACAAACCAAGGAACCTCAATCTTTAACCTTGGAAAGGTCGAGGAAGGACTTACATGTGGCATATAATAGGTAGACATGACAGACAGAGATTTCTAATAGTGCATAGGTCTTTAATGGTTCTTTAATTGCGCAGAAAAATAGCACAGTAAAATATGATAGCTGGAGGCTGAAGACAAACAAATTCATACTGGAAATAAAGCTGACATTTTTAACAGAATAAGTAATTCAATATTGAAACAATTTATTGGGGGATGTGGTGGACTCTCCATCTGCTAGCCTCTTTAAACCAAGAGCAGATGTCTTTCTAGAACATATCACTACCTCAGGACATATGGCATGAGATTTTTCAGGCCATGTTATACTGACATGTAGACCGGATGCTCATAATAGCTTTTACTTTAAAATCTGTAAAGCTACTTAGTAAGTATTTGGTAATGTTAGAACTATATGTTAGCAAAGTAGGCATCTACTTAGTTTTAAATATTCTCTAAAGCTTTTCAAAGGACTCTTATTTCTTAGACCTTTTTTGTGTGGTGTAAGGCATTTCAGTTTAATTATAAGAAGTTTACCCTAAGTAAAGTTCTTAATTTTAACCAGATATTTGAGAATTAGTTTACATTTTGTCTTGCCAGAAAAACGTACCAAAGGTCATTTATTTTTTATTATAAATACATGTAGTACTTATGCCTCACTACCTTTGATTTGTTGCTGTTTATTACCAAAATCAATGTGTCTATTTACCATTAAGTTTGCAGGGTTTGCATCTGAGTTCAATGAATTATCACACTCCTGCATTGTGCCTGCCTTCCATCTGAGGGTGAAACAAGAAAACCTGTCCCTTAACAGTAGGGGTGTCTAGGAGGCCTGGCCCAACTAACTGAGGGAACAAAAAGAAAATAAAAGATAGTAGTATTTCCCCGTCAGAGCCTCATAAACACTAAGTGAAGTCCCTGGGAGACTCCACTGATTTTAATAGCACTGGAACAGGCAGACTCTGAGGAGCAAGATCTGTCTTCTTCAGCTGAAGCTTTCAGAAGAATCTTTCATTAAAACTATCAGCAAGAAGACAAAACATGATCTTGTTTCACCAGTGCTGTTCGGGCAAAAAAAAAAAAACCCTTAAAGCTGAGCTATGGGGACTACTGAAGTGGATGCTTCAGGGCAGAGGAGACTGCAGCTGGCCATTTACAGGAGGAGCTGAAAAACGCTGGCACGACCAAACGCCGCCCTCAGTGAGTGAACCAGCATCTACAATAGCTCCTTCAGGCCACCAGCAGCTGTGGCTACACCTACTAGCTAACCTACTGCCACCCCGACACATGTCTTTCCAACAGCACAAGAGCAGATTTCCTGCTGGGTTTTCCAACCTGAGGCTAAAATAAACCAGTCAGCGCTCAGCTTTGGGTTTAACATGATCCAAATACACCAAGCTGTCTGTCAATACAAACTGAAACCAGTGCAACACTAGTGTTGGCTCTTTTTGACGGTGAAACAAATTGTACCCTCTTCTGATTGCATGAGTGTACCTATATTGTTTGAGCTGAAGCTTCCTAAACTGCGGTGGGAGAAGAAGAAGTTGCTGTTAGTTTAACTCTCAAAATATCTGGAGAAGATTCCTTTTTCATTGGGAATTCCTATTAAACTAGCATATCTGGTAGCCCTCCCCTTCAAAAATGTTTTCAACAATATTTTCAAGCAATGGAAAGGCAAGGTATGGTAGAAACAATACAGCGTAAACTACAGCTCTGCTGAAATGGGGAGAGCAATTATATCTAGTAGGGAGATAATATATCAGATGTATTAGAGCTAGGAAGATCGTGATAAAACCTTGGTCATGCTTGTATGTCACAATCTAGAGTAATGATATGTATAGAATTACTTATAATTCAGAGCAAGATAAGACTCAGTATTTGGAAGGGTTACTATTATTCAGATAACGTGAGATCTCATTTTTAAAATGGAAATAACATACAAGGGACTAAAATAATCATCTAAATTATCAGCAAAAATCAGTATATTTTTCTGTTTTACATCTTTTATGATCTGCCCTTTTATTTTACTTACTAGTTAATCTGAATTAAAATATATTTTTTTAAATATGCATGTCATTCTTTATATGGGCAAATCACCTTTAAAGCCAACAGTGGTATTGCCTTCCTAAAGAATGAGAAAGGATGACAGGATCTGTCCCTAAATAAGAAAGGATATTAGCAGAGATTCAGAGAACACCTGAAGAAATTAAATAGGGGGGAAAAAGGATACCTTCAAAAGCAATACCTCAGAGAAAAAAGTACAACAGCCTTTCTTCCAAAGGCTGATACATTTTAATTAAATTAATTTTCAGACAATGTAATGCATAATAATTACAGACTTAGAAAGAGTGGAATACAATTTTTGTTTGCAGAGTTATGTAAAATATTAAAGACTTGTTTCAAAGAGAAAGCTTTTAGTAATTCTGCTGATGGCTTTTCATAGAGCATCTCTAGCACCGTGCCTTACTGCAGTGTGATATTGTCGTGATGGTTGAACTTTTGGCTAGACAAGGAAGACTAAGACCTCTGGTAAATAACTAACTAGAAGTTTTTGAAGGTTTGTTTCTTCTGTTGATCTACAAGTTGGCATGACTTCTTAGCTGTGTTTTGACTAACCGCAGAAAAAGAAGATGGAGGTCTGCTGCTGGAAAAGACAAATTCAGTTTTTCAAAAAATAATCATGATTTTTTCCTTTGGGGACAGTTTTCATTAGACTAATCATTTGATCTCTTGAAATTTGTTGTGAAGGTATATGGGAAAACTGAAAGCAGCCAACAGCTCAGTAGCCAAGGCGGTTGGTTACGCGAGAAAGCCACAGTCAAAGCCCCTCATCTGGCTAATTAGGTGCAGGGATTTGAACGTCGGTATCCACAACTATATGGCCTAACCACGAGGTAAAGGAGTCAATTTCATCTTCTGTCTCTGGATTTCATACATCGGGGTGATTCTAATGTGCGAGAGGGACCAAAAGAGACTCCTTACTCCAAAGGGATCTGGAAAACCACGTCCAGTTTAGAAACAAGTAAGTAAGTAATCCTGATCTCCATCTCACTCTTCTCCTAGTTTTGATCATGAATTCCACTAAAACTGACTGACAACATTACTATCAATTCCTGTTGTATTTACAAAGAAGTTTTGTTTGGATAACTAGGTACTTTTTCATTAACAATTCCAGGTGAATTCCAGTAGCAGTGTGTGTCCAGATGGCACAGTGCTGACCGCTCAGCTGCTCATGCAGACATGTGTGTCAAATCCACCCCATTCTGCCATCTGGTTGCTCTGTACTGGACTGTTTTCATTTTTCAACAGTCATGAGCAAAATGATTAAATAACAAAAGGAAATGAGGTATAGGTGTTTGTAGATGTTGTCAGTAAAACGCGATACTAGGTATAAAATCAATGCTCTATAGCCAGGCTTCCTTTGATATTTTAGTTCACTCAAGGATTAGTTATTCCTCCAGTTTGTACATCCTAAGATTAAGTCTTACAGCTTCGGCCTTCTTCTTCTCAAAATACAGAAAGGGAAGAAAAAAAATCCCCTTTTCTTCCATGGAAGCTTTGCTTCACTGAAGGACCAAAAGGTGACTTCAAGATCTGCCCAGTTGCACTAAGGGTTTGGTTTAATTTAGATTGCTGAAAGGCTTGATGTTCATTTACCAGCTGTGACATTTCCCAGGCCAGCCGGCTTTACCTACCATTTTACAACTTTAACTTGGGCTTTCTCACCTCAGTTCAGGTGCAAGAAAACGAGTTTGGAGTGAGGCCTTTTCTAGCTTTTCAAGCCTTTTCTAACTTTTGAAGGTTGTGCTGGTGTTTGTATTGTATTTTGTGTAAACACTTGTTTTCTTCCTGTAGTGCCTGGGGAGAGAAGAATGATGCAACACAGACCAAATGTGACTTTACTGTCTACACAAAATCCTCTCTAAGACCGTGCACAAAGTTGCTGATCCAAATAATGCAAAGGTGGTGCTCCAGGTCCATTGCTAGCATCTTCTGCAGTGAAGAAGCCTGAGAGTCAGTCATGTATTCAAGCCCCATTTTTACACTTTCAGACAAATTATTTGAATGTATTTCTTGATGCACAAGTATTCCTGCAATATTGGAACAGCAGTGGTGAGAACAGCTAATGCAAAATTGCTGTGCTGCAAATATTCAGTTTCCCTCTCTCTTCTCAGACTCTTAAGACATGCTATACATGATAATAAAAAAGAATGCAATGTCTGCTGATAATTCCACTTGGGTATTAAATTCATACATAACGGTGATAGAATTGTAGCACTAGATGCTGCTGAATTACAGCAATGTTTTACAGAATTCCTTACTTTTTCATCCACCTATTTTTCAGCATTAATAACTGCAATAGTGTAAAGGTTACTTTTTTTTTTTTTTAGGACATATGAGGCAGAGTATTATGGCTATTACAAAATCACTCCAGAAGTCCATTAAACTGAGCTAGCTGAGTCACAAGCATTAAGAGATGTTCAAAGCTGTAGAATGCAGATCTGTGCGTTTATCCTGGGCGCTTGTCTAACACATTCTATATAGTTCCAGAGCAACTCACGTTTTTTGAAGTGTCTATACTGGAAAAGGTTAAGAGTTTATGTCTGCACTGCCTTTAGGAGCTCAACACACTCCCAGAACCAGGTTTATATTCCACTTGCAGGACACCCGTGGCCTGGGCCGTGCAGAGCCAGGTAATTCTGCTGCAAAGGTTGATAGGGTGATCCACAGCCATGGCCGGACCAGGCACACTGTGTTTAGCCCTCTGACACTAAAGAAATTGCTCAGCCGGACTTGCCGTTCAACAGCCTGAATGTGTCAGGGCTTGTTCCCCTGGTCTTCTCACAGCTCATGCAGAGTTGTCTCACATCAGTGCCTGTTCTCAGCTCGCAGCCAACACGGTATCACAGGGAGAGAGTATGGACTTGAACAAAACCTACAGGGGCTACTTAGTATTGATTTCAGATTTACAGATATTGAGCTTTAATTATGAGATAAGCTTTATTCTGTTTCTTTTTTTCCTCTGTTTTTACAGAACATGGGGAAGAATCCCCTCTCTCAGGGAAGCCTGTGAAATGAGATGTATTCTTGTGTGCAGTAGCAGATGGAGCTGTTATGGGTTTCCGTCACTGTGCTTGTTGTCTTTTGGCCAACAGTGATTCTCAAGTGTTTGTTTTACTCTTCAGCTGTTTAAGCTACTTTGTTCTGAGTCTGTATTAGTATGCATAATGTTGCTTTGCATGCCCCAGCTGATCACTTCTTCCAGCATTTTCATGACTGATGGTTTACACTTCAAAGAACCAACACCGGCCAATAATGAAAGTGAAAGCAAGAACCCCCAATTTAAGTTTCTCCAACAGAAACCTGAGATTGCCTGCACCCCATCAGGTCGTCTGGGGCTTTGGATGTGTGGGACAGGGGGAGTGATCCCAATTGTTGTGAAAGGAATTACTCAGAGATTAACAAGAAATATAGCTAACTCCAGGCACAAGTCTGTATCAGTAACCCTTTCCAGAGAAGGAGCAACTTATTGGGAGCTTCTATCTAGGTGATCTCCAGAAAGCAGGGTGCTCTCCTGCTGTGTAGATGAGACGGTCCATACCTATTTTTCTCTATTGGTGATGATGTTTATTTTCCATGTTCTTTTTTTTCCTTAGACTGACTGGCACACCATATAAGGTCCCTCTTCATGAGTGTTGCAGCTACCTCAGACTTCATGGAGGCGTGATTACTCTCGAGAATGTCTCTGATACATAGTCAATAATATGATCTGGATTTTATAGTATGAGTATCTCTATATGTGATGTCATTTTGCATGCTCATCTCCTTTTGGTAAAGTCCATATTCTTGAGAGTGTTTTCCCCTGATCCGGCCAAACTGGTGGTGGGATGGATGTGAGTACTCATCATTTTTCATCCTGTTTATTTTTGGAGTCTTTCTTGCTCCTGTTTTAAATGGACACATAATTGTCACTGTTGATCCTTTCTGTCAAGTTACAGATTTCATTCTTGTACAAATCCTATACGGCAGGTCTAAAGATGCTCTGGATAACAAGTCAGCCATATACTACTACTTAAAGCTAGCATAAATCTGAATAGTAACATCAGAGTTCCAGGAATAAGAAGTGACGTTGTTCTGGAGCGAGGAGCAGTGGCTTGTTAAGTTCTCTAATTAAATATAGTCAGTTCCATTTCTTCATCAGATTGGTCAAATCTTTTTCATATGGATGCTACTGGCATAAAATAAGAATATTTGCCTTTGGAGAGTAAGGGAATTGTTCTTTAATTGCAAACATTTGGTAACAGGCTGTTTTTTATGTTATAAAACATACAACATTTTTGGCTTGTTGTTTAGTATGTTGCTTATCAAACATCCGAGAATTACATCTACAGTAGCTATTCCCTCCTTCTCTGTGAGCTTCCAGTAATTACTTCCAGTAATTTTTCTCTTACTGCAATAATTTATTATTTTAAAATAGATGTAACGTTCACAGGAATAATTCTGTGCATGTCACTCAGTACAGCATTCACATCTACTGTCCTGCTTTTTTCGTTTCTGTTACAAGGCTTTTATAAATTAGTTCATTTCCTATTATTAGACCATTCTAAGATCAGGAGATTTTCTGCATTTTGGCCATCTTTTCTTCCACTTTTTCAAAAGTTGTCTCCTGTAGTTTGCCTTTCTTCTGAAGCACCTTTAGGAATTTATGTGGGACTGACATATGCAACAGACTTTATGTGTTATGCTAATAGTGTGGCTGTTCTTATTCTGCTTTCCAAAAATCTTTTCCTTTTTCCCCTTTCTCATTTGATATTCTATTAATCATAATTATTATTTTATCTCTGGAATTCCTGACATTTTCTGATTGGGCAACATTCTGGTGTCACATTGTCAAAAACACTGATGTATATGACATTATAAGCAGTGTACAAGCATAAAGAGTTAGAAGGAATGAGTGGCAAGGTCATGAAATACTCAGATTTTATACATTCTAGCACATATAATGTCCTTTTTCTTCTGACATCTCTGAAAAGAGAGCTCCCTCCATTCTTAGACATGACCTGCTGTCACACTAAAATCCTTTACTGGGAAAATATGTTTCTTAACTCATTGCTGATGCCTGGAAAAGCTTGCATCAGCCACTGAGGTCTCCCAAAGCCCATGAATCCTCTTGTCTTGCAGCTATACCCACATGCTGGGACTACGAGGAGTTGGTCTGCAGCAGAGACTCTCTTGCTCAAGTCACAGATAATTTAGCCTGCTCTGCCAACCTTCACAATGGCTCCATGCACTTCGCATTGAGTCATAGAAACCTCTCTTTCATGTCTAATCCTTATTTTATCCTGGAGGCCTGATCGCTGGGACCAGAACCAGGGCAGCACCACCTTGTGTGATACAGGCAGCACCAGGAGACAGGGTGAGAACCGGCAGCTACGGCAGCAGCCCCCAGCTGCAGGCCAGGCCGTTGCTTCCCTCCCTGTTACATACCCCCAACCTCAAATGCAGACCCCTACACTGAGATTCTCCTTTATGTCCCCCCTAGCTGCATGGGACTCACCTCCATCTTCTGTTGCAGCCACTTCCCCCTCTCTGGTCAGAAGAACTTGCGGCCAGGCTCAGCTGGGTCAAGGTGAGACCGCACGCAAGCAGGCAGTTGTCACGGACGGCTGCCTGCCTGGAGACACTCACGAAGAAAGTCTCTCCGCGTGGACAGTCAGTCACAAGCTGCCGTCGCATATCCCTTGGAGGTGGTTTGCATCCTGCCAGTGCTGCATGGACAACAACACCAGGCACCACCTGGCCTGCTGCCTGTGGGATAACTCTCTGCTACCCCTCACTGATGGGAACCTGGTGAGTCAAGTTGCATTTCTTGGTCCCCATTATAAAGCCCCACAAAATGGTTACTGCAGCAGAGAGATTGCCTCACCATAGTGGGATTAAAAAAAAAAAACCTTTCAAAAATAAACTTCCATTTAAGCACTAATATAAATGTCAATGAGAATATTAAAGTCTTGGTTTGGGGATTTTTTAAAACACATTTTATGCATGTACTTTTTTTTTACTCTTTGTTATACTGGGAAAAAAAATTAAATACCAAACTAGAGACTAAGAGCTAGATATTAAATTCCCTTAGCATCAGTGTATATATCTGATAGGATGTGAATTATATCTCTAATTACCAAAAAGCCCATTGGGTGACATGAATCTGGAACAATGCAAGAACAGCTATCATGAGGTTATTCTGAATATAGCAAGATGTGAAGTTCATTTTAAAACCAGGAGCACAACTTGACCAGCTCCTGTGTGAAATGATTAATACTAAGATATATTAATTCAGATGGAAGGACTGTGTGTAACAAAATAAGGATGGTTGGAAAGAAATCTGTTCATTATGAAAATCAGTAATAAAAGCAGGATTCAAGCAAATGTGGATTATTTACTTTGGGAGAAGATGAGTTTTTGACAATGTATAATATTGTAAAGGAGAATATTCATGATGGAATGGTTATGCTAAATGTTTATGTCCCCGCTTAAAGGGCTGTGACATTTAATGGCATAAGAAAGAGCAAGAAATGGTGCCTTGTTAAGATTATATAATAGCTATACTTTGAGGACACGAATCCAGAAAAATCTGAGGCTGTTAAGGCTCGGTTTTGCTACATAGCTCTATGGACAAAATCAGCCATAGGCAGATGCGTTTCAAAAGCACATAGCAGTCTGACTGGAACTATTCAGTAGAGTAGGATCCAGATACAGTAGCACAAAGATATTTCACTTAAATCAGCAAACAATTTGTAGAAATCTGACTCAGGTGAATGAAATGATTAGATCAACAAATTTCCTGAGAGTGGATTCAAGAGAAAGAACAAGGAGGCACAGGCTTTTTGTTGCTGTAGTTCCAACCTGTGGTTGAGTTGGCTTTTTCGTTACAACACAAATATCTTGATGTTTATAATCTAGGACATTTCAAGCTACAGCAGGTTGAAAGTGAATATACAGATGTTATGAAATCAGCTGTGTAAAGTTAATCCTTCCTAAAATTACAGGACAGTAATATATACAAGGGGGTATGTGATTTCAGTTAATGGGGAAGGGAGACCTCCTTAGCTTCAGATGAAAACATGTCATCTTAAGAACACATACATTTGTGCAGTAAGAATAGAACCTTTTAATGTCTTCAATGAAGAATGAAACATTATTATTGACTAAGCTTAGGCAATGTTTTCCTGAAAGGCTTTTGTCATAATAATCACAGCAGTTCATGAATTTAAGTACAGTTTATTCTTAGAACAATAAATCCATGTGATGAAGATATGGGTATTGTGCTGTATACAGAGAAATACTGAAATTAATCAGTATGTCATCCACATCGATATTTTAGGGGGAAAAAAACAGATCTTGTCATCTTGCTCCAATATTTTAAATGTACAGAATGTTAAGCCAAAAAAATGGAGAACAACTTTTTTATCTGACACAAGTCAGTAGGGAATCTTTCCTGAGTAAAGACTGTAGGCTTTGCAGTGAGATAATAATAGAACAGCAGAGCACTGATGGATACAGCCACAGTTTCCATTTTGCCTTCATGGGTACCTTGATCAGAAATTACGCACCTTGGTTTGCTTGGGTAGATAGAAACTATATCCTAAAAGACTGTCATTTGGTATCTCTGTATCTGTAACCCAGAGGGGCCCGTTGAGGTTAAGGGCACTCTCTGTGCTCTCTGCACGCTGGCTTGCCTTCCCTGGCACCCCCAAAGTAGCATGTTGATGGGGCAAGGCATTGGATCCACTTCCTCTCTGCAATGGCATGTAAATGGGGCTCATAGCAACAACACTCGTACCTTGACGCCTTCATAAAGACTGCAGTGCATTGTTTGTGTCACATAGCCGGAGAAACACTTAAAAATACTTACCTTTTTACAGTGGCTGGTTGTACATCTGCTGGTATTGACTTGGTGTTTGAAAAGCTGCCAAGGGAGCCTAAGCACTCTCCTCCTTATTAATATTTGCAATTGCTGCATACGGCATAAGGTTGCTGAGCCAGAGAGATCAGGGAAGATGTGCTAACTGCCAGCACCAGAACAGAAATTCTACTGGGGATAATTCTTCAGTATAGACTATAAGAAAGAACACATGCATTGTAAAGGGAACAACTTATTTTAGGAATATTACCCTAGAACATAAAAACAGATAGGAAAAGAAAGAGTTTGCAGGAGTCAACATGCTTTATGCCAGAGACAAGGAGTCTTGTCTTTAGTGAAGAGCAAATTCAGCTTTTTCACTTAGCACACATCTTAGCAAAAGCAATTAAGACTCACTTCTACTGCATCTATGTGACACTAGTATCTACTCTCTCCAAGGAACAAACCTCCGTCTTCTCTTTTCTCATCCCGAAGAAGCCCTGAACCTCTATATTTTGGGGAATAAGAAAGGCAATAGCCCCTAAAATTCCTCCTCAGCCTTTGTAGGAGACCCAGTGATATTTCTTGTACCCTGGTGGATCTCTGAACTACCTTGGGAGGCTGGATGGCTCTTTCCTCTGTCATCGTCCCTGCCTTTGCCACGTCTTCTAACACAGGGTTTACTCGATACTGTTCCTTTACCCCTTGAATTTCTTTTTCCAGGGTGGGAGGCAGCACAGCTATCAGGAGAAACAGTTTTTGGGATTACACAGAGTGGTGAGGTAGGTGATTAGAAAGCCCTAAAAACATAGGGGCTGGCAGCCCCTTCCTGTTGCTGTAGGAGAGGAGCCACAGGGGAGAACATAGCCTGAAATGCCTGTTCCCCAGGTCTGCAACCTGCCCTCCCTCCCCTCAGACCAGGAGGAGGCCTCCCAGCCCTGGAAAGCCCTTCTGGCAGCAGCAATGTCAACCCCAAGGAGGTCTATTCCATGCGTTTTATCCCAAAAGCCCGTAAGATCTTTTGTACATCCTTGCAAGAGCCTAACAGCCATTTTTTACCCCAGTGTGAAGCAAGGATAGTATCAAGCAGGATTATATCTGTAGATGGAGGGTTTGAAATCCCAGCTTTAGTCTAGCAAGGGAAAAAAACTGTCTTCCATCCTGGTACAGACTTCAGAGCCTCCTTTTTCATGCTCTGAAGGACCCTAAAGCCCTCTTCCCCCACGCTGGGCAGCCCACTGGCAGCAGACTGGGAGGAAGGGGCTGATGGCCATGCTGGCCCCAGGGTACCCGCGGACCTTGGCTGTGTATAGGGACAGTGCAGTGGCCCCGTGGCCGGACAGCAGGGATGGCTGGCAGGGAGGTGTGAGCACAAGGTGAGGAGCTGGGAGAGAGCAGCAGCGTGGGCCCAGAGCAGTGGGCTCCTGCAGCCGTCCCCCGGCCGGTCATGTCACGAGCCACATCGACTCTGTGCCCAGGGAGCACCGTGAAATACGATGACGTGAGTTAAAAAGGCACTGGCTGCAGCTTTAGCCAGCATGATCTGATACTGAACCAGGAGAGGGGCCACTTTTCATCAAGGCATTCAAAGAATAAGTGTATGATTCACTGCCCTGACAGGTTGCCTTGATCAGAAGCCAGCTATGCAGGGCCATTAGCATCCTGCAATTGCTAATTAGCATGTGCAAATCAGATTTGTGAACATAAAGACTTTTTAAAGCCATTAACCACAGCTCTGTGAACAGGAGTGCCAGCTACCGTCAAAATAGCCACCTGCACTCCTAGAGACAGCGATGAAAAGAAACACCAGCAACCCAGAGGGAGTCACAAAAGCCTCCGTCAAGGCAGGAGTGCAGTCCTCTCCAGCGAGGAGCGACTACTGCAAGGAGAGGGCGAACGTGGCCCTCGCTGCTGTGAGGATGCGCTTGACGCAGCAGTTCGAAGGATGCTCCCCGGGGTGCCGAGGTAAGCCAGTTTGCTACATGGAGCCAGCCACAAAAGTCTGTGTCTGGGAAGGACCTTCAGGTCTCTCGGGAGAGGAGAGAGCCAGATCTCTGACTAGAGATCCCCGTCTCTGCTCCTGCACCATGGTGTGTTGCTGCCTCATTGTAAATCCAGCCGAGTCCTTTCAGGCCCTGACTACCTTGAAGCAATTGGAAGCCTTTAGCAGGCAGAACTGGTTGTCTATTTAATGACATCCATAACCTGATTTGTCTTGGACTCCCCCTTGATTGCTTTCTTTTCTTTTGCTTGCAAGAAAAGGGGAAAAGGTTTTAGATGCTGTGTTGTTACCATGCAGGCACCCAGCAAGCACACACAGTCTGTTTAACCGTTTACTTTGTGTATGCGCAACCGCAGTGTCATGCTCTAGACCTCTTGCTTTGTGGATCTTGGCATTCCCCCTGAATTTGTTTTGGTTAAAATTCTGGAGAGCTGTGGTTTATTAGCAATAGATGCATACACATCTTGTTTGGCAAAGGCCTTTGGACTTTCTTTAGGTCATTAAAATGACCTAGTCTGGGTCACAAGTTTTACTCAGAGAAGCCTTTTTGCCTTCCCCCCACCTCTTCTCCTGTATGCACATTCGTACATTTGGCACATAGCCTGTGTTTTCCACTTCTCACAGCCTGCAAGTCCTAAGCTGTCCAGGAGACTCCACTCTATTGGTGAGGGAGGAGGGATGGTAATCACACATGTCAGGCGTATGTATTAGACAACACACATCAAAGAACTAGTTACTGGCACGTAATTGTTCTTCTCCCTGAGCAGACTGTCCATATGCCGCGTTTGCACATTAGTGCTCTGATGTAGCACCTCCTCCTCCCCCAGAAATGCATATTCTGCACTCTGGAAGAGAGTTTTGGCACTTTTGTGGAAGCGGTTCCTGAGAATGGCTCTGCAGCTCACCTGGGAGCTCCCTAAAGCCCCTGCAGCCTCCCCGCCGAGTGCAGACGCTCGCCATTCCCCAGACACCCCACCAGGGTCTCTTGAGCTTTCACAGCACGTGCTCTCTCAAAAGCTGCCTTCTCTGCTGCAGCGGGCTCAGCTGTACTCCAGTCTCTGAGTTAAGACAGCTGTGCTCTGGGGTCTGCCACAGGGGTGAAAGCGCCCGGAGAGCTCTTTAAAGGGTTTTGTTCTGTATAGATACAAACATTGTGTGCTTCATGTCCTCAGTCTGCAGTGATAGCTCAGTTCTAGAGCATATGGTTTAGAAAAGGAAATGCATAATTTGAATTGAAATCCGAGGTGAATAAATAGATCAAGTAGATCCAGAGCCAGGTTTTGAGAGGGCTACAAAAGAGGTCAGCCTTTCCCAGGCAGAGGAAGAGGTTAGTGAACCGGACTGGGGTGCTAAACCTTTAGAGAGCTTGTACTTCGAATTCAGGAAAAGATGCTTTTTCCTTTCTTTTCCTTTTTTGTTGCTTTTTTTCCGGCTGTTAGTTTTGTGCAAAGTATGTGGTGCACAAAATTATTTGGAGCACAACTACATATTGATGAGAATCTGTGGGCTGGCAGGTTTTGGTGCGAGTTCATCAGCCAGAAACCTTTTTCAGAGGCTTTGTGGAGACTCATTTTGGAATGCAGGTGCAAAAGTGCACAAAGTTTAAATTCTCCCTTTCCAGTGCGGGGTCCAGAGGGTGAAAGGTCCTAAAAAGGACATACAGTTCAGAATTCAGAAAGCACCTCCACATTATCTGTTAATCTTTTTAAACTGTGATTCAAATTATTTAAGTTGTTATATTTGGCCAGAATATGGTTCTCTAGACAACAGAAGCAGCACATGTATCTACCTGATAAAGGCATCTACCTGTTGACCGGAGAGTAAAGCTTTCAAACCGTGGGTGTTGTTACGGAAGTGTTTTTTCCTGCTAAGAAAAAATCTCTCATGTGGAAATGAGGCAGGTGAGCTGTCCCTCAAGGAAAAGGATAAAACTGTGCCAAGAAGCACAAAGTTTCAATGTGGTTTTTTAAAGACTGAGTGCAAGCAGCAAAATGGAGTGAGGGTATAGGAAAATACAGAAATTGTAAGAAAACAAATACAAATGCTTAAAGTCTAATACCTACTTGTTAAGGTGATAGTCACAAAGGGATGAAGTTCTGACTCTGCCTGGTGCACATGAGGCATGCAGCCTCTTATTTGTCAATATGAGTGGCATGTATATATTTGAGCAGGGTATATTTGAGCATCGCTGGGTTATTGTTAAGACTGTCTCCATCTTGAGTGCACTAATTCATTCTGCCCCACAGTATCAGTGCATTTGTGGACAATCACTTGAAAAACAACTTCTTCAGGATGAGCCCTTAAGAAAGTGTACTAGGCTCAGCAGAGCTTGCCCAGGTGTAGCTGCAGTCTGTTCTTACGTGAAGCAGGGTCGGCTGGAGCTGAATTCCCCCTCCCTTATGCACTGTGCACGCAGGTGGCAGGAGCAGCCTTGCAAAGCTGCTGGGAGGAAGAAAAAGAAGAGGGCTGCAAGGTGGTATTCACGCACTCTTAGCTGCGGCCGTTTCTCACTGCCTTCAGAGCTGGGCACAGGCGAAGGGGCCCTGCAGCAGCCCTGAGTGTGTGTCTGGCAGAGCACTGGAGGGTAGAAACGCAGGGGGTGGGAAGGAGGACTTAGTCCCTGAACCCCCTCGTTCCCCTGCTGCCGTGGCTGCACAGAACATAGCAGAACAGCAATGAGCACATGCTGTGCGTTGAGGAGCCAGCTGCCACGGTGTATATTAGGGTAACTGCAAGGCAAAACTTGTAAATACACCACAATGTTTACTAATTAGCAGAGATAGAAAGAGGTTACTGTCACTGCTGAAATGAAGAAGTTTGAAATTCAAGGTGTCAGTAGTCCTGCTGCTGCTTCCTTCACAAGGCAGCATTATGGAGTCTCTGCTCTAAAGGGCTGTCCCATTAATAGCAGTGGTATAAATATTACAAGAGGCACAACATAAATTATATTAATATGCATTCGGCAACTTTATGTGAAAATATGCTGCAATAAGCTAAAAATTTAGTTCCATAAATGGAAAGGAACAGGAAGGGGGAGGAAGCAGCTGCCACCTGTCCTCCTTTCCAGCACCTTCCTATGCACTATGTGACGAGCACCCATAGTGAAGGGCCCGGAGAGCCATGGAGGAGCAGCCAGGTGAGTGGTGGTCCAGAGCGCACACAGCTCTGGCAGCCTGCGATGGTCTCAGCTAAGCAGACAGCTGCCAGGAGGGTCTTGATGAAGTGTGATATTGTCTTCTTAACAATACGTTAGTTCTGCTCAGGCATAGTATCATTTTTAGTCTGTCATGGATTCAGTGCGGAATGGGATTTCCAAAACCAGTGAAATAGAATTAGGAGGTTCAGGTTACTTCAGGTTACTGAATAGAACTCTTAACATCCACATGATCTAAATTTTCTACAGGGCTATGAATGCCATCACCTTGCAGAATAGCACTGGGAAGAGACATCTGCCCCTCATTTTTAATGGTTGTTCTTATTTGCATCTATCTTCCTTGATCCTCCCTGGATCAAGTAATTCCTGTAGTTAGAATAGTGGTGGCTCTTTGGGCTTGCTGAACGTGTCAGGAGAAGGAGGACTATAGATTTCTAGCTAAAGTACTCAGTGTACCATAGTTCATTTTGAATGGGACTCCCATTTCAGGCACCCGTAGCAGACTGTAAGCTGGGAACTCATTCCTGCTTTTGCTCATCTGCCCCTGCTGGCAACCTCAGAGCAGCCTGTGACTTTCTCAATAGCACGTGCAGTGTAATAGGCAGCCTTCTTCCCTAAAAGCAGGCTTTATACATCTAATGATATCTAGAACGGTTACCCAGCTCCCTGATTACACCCTATAGCCAGCCCACAGCACAAGCAGACTGTACTCACACTTGTGCAAGAAAAGCAATTTGGGAGGCACTTTTAAAAATTCTCTTAATTGTAGCCCCGTCATCTTTGACTTGAAACGAATGGGAGTTTTGCTTCTGACATGACTGTCATGGAGCACGTGTGCTGAGCCTGGTGAAATGGCAATCTGGAGCCTACATTGGCTGAGACGATGCCAGCAGGGGTACTTGTCTGCTCAGAGGATTGATTAAGATTGATGACAACAATGATTAGGATGGCAAACTGTAACTTGTTCTTCAAATGGATGTGAAAGAACTACCAGGAACATTAGTTAATAACTTTAAGCTGAAGAGAGTATAACAGTGATGAATTATAGCTTAAGTCAATATTGAAATGTGACAGTAAGTTGCATGATCTAGCAGAAGTGTAGTAATTTTTCCTTGTTTTATAAACTGGTCTCAGTTTTTAATTAAACGTTTATACGGTAGTAATAATCCAGAAAGAAATTCCTAATATTTTCTTTCCTCAATGCAATGAAAATGACAGAACAGTAACAATGGTTTTCTTTCCAGTAATGTAATAAAAAAGATAGGCAAGCAGTACATTGAAAATGCAAAGATGTAAGGCATTGTTGCTTACAAATGAAGAAAATGAAAAGTATGGATGTTTCAGTAATAATTTTGATAGGAGAAAACCAGACTTGGAGCTCTGTAAGGACAGCCAATATCTCCTTGCTAAGCTTTCTGTTGATAAAGTGGTTGCTCATTGGAACAAATCATGAAACCGTCCCTCTTGTACACAGCTGTAATGCCAATTTTAATCTTTTCTTGATCTTCAAGTTTTATACCTGCAGAAGCAGTATTTCATTAAAACTCCACATAATTGATATATGTAGAGGAACTTTCTTGTTTTGTTTAAACAAGCATCAAATGCCTTGTATTGTTTTAACTGGGTTAGATAAATTGGATCATTCCATAGAGGTAGTATATTTAAAGTTGTTGAAGATGGGAATTAAATAAAACTTGGCACACAGTTTAGTCTGACGTTTGACTGTACTGAAATTTTTGCATGAAGAGTGTTATGTGGAAAGTCTTCAGTAAGGTCAAGCCACAGAGGATTTTGGCTTTCCAAACGGATTTTCAGTGACTTGGTCATTAGTTATGACTAATAACTCCGTTCAGTGCCATTGAGAATAACAATCAATGAGGTTGCTGTCTTCTACTGTAATCTTCAAATACTTTTTTAAACTATCTGCTTTGGATAAATAGAGCATTCTGATACAATCTGCTCCCTAAACTTGAGAGTTTAGGGCTATTTCAGCTGTGACGTACTTTGGAGTGTTGCTAGAACTGTGTAGACTCAGCTTTGTGCCTGGAGTGCTAATGTTCTTCCTTTGAAAGGCAGCTATCTCAGCCCACGTGGCTGGAGCAGGACTTCACATGGAAGCAAAGGTAAAGGAGAGGATGGCTGCATTACCAGCCCACAGCCAGAAGTGTTCAGAAGATCACTGTATGAAAGGACCTTTGCTTTCACACTTCCTATGCTCTTAAGAGTCTGGATGTGCCTTCTAACTTCTCAGTGATAGATTCTATTTTAAGGCCAGGCCACAGGTTCCACTTAACTATTTTCGGTGTTTAAGAGCGTGGCTGAGAAAATGGGGCACTGGATCAGTGCTGTGTGGTTGACTTGCATTACTGTTCGCAGGGTTCATTGTACTTATTTGATGAATTTTTTTTACATGTCTTTGCAATTGGCTATGAACGGGTTGCATTTTATGTCTTAGGTAATGAAGGAGTTAATAAAGAGGGTTGGGAAAACACAGGACCCGGGTCAGAGGAAATGAATGCTTCTGATGTAGGGTTCTTCAACACTGAAAGACTTTCTATTGGTAATAGTGAGCAAAATATTAATTATGCTAGGTTGTTTTTTTTCCTCTTGGGCTTAGGGAATATTGATACTATTCTAAGTAAGGAGACAGCTGGGCAATTGTGTCTAACAGTTGCTGTGGGACTCAACAGCCTTGTGCAAATATTGTGGAGACTAAGCTTTCTTAGGTGTTAAAGGACCCTTAACTCTAGAGGAATGCTGACTGCCTAGTAGCTTGGCATAAACAGCAAAGCTGGCTTATTGCAGGTCTCAGTGAGAAATATGTGTTCTTCATAAGGTGGCAAAAGTAGGACTGTCTTTAAATGTGTCTTATTTGGTGGGACAGGGAATAGATCTCCTTAAGTAAGAATTCAAATGATTACTAAACTGGAAACAAACTTAGGACTGCCAGAGCAGCTGGGCTTAATTTTCCCCCTGTGCACTCAGGTAGCAAGCCCTTCAGCCCTCCAGAGCACAGACACTCTGCGGAGACACGTCGGCCCAGCATGGAAGTCTCAGATATCACCCAAAAGGAGAACTGTAGCAGTGCTCAATCCTGTACTGGGCTTCCCATATGTACAAAGGGAGATGAACAGATCTCCATTCCCACATCTCCTCTAACACGGAGGTAGCTGCAGTAAAAGACAAGGGTGCTCACTGTCCTTTGCTCCTCAAGGGAATAGTAGCAGGTGGGAGCATGGGTCTAGGTACCATTTTAAGGAGTTAGAGGACCACTAGCAGTAGGCATACTAGAGCTCGGTAACTCAGACAATCCTCCAACAACTGTTCATCTAGTCCTAGGAAAAAAGGATGTTAGTACAACTCACTTCCTTCTCCAGGAATAACACTGGTGCCAGCACTGAATCCTGGGGGATAACGTTGGTGAATCACCTCTAGCCTAAAGCTAGAGATGTTAAGCTTTGTTTTCTATTCTTGGCTTCTTACTCTTTAACCATCTTTCAATACATTTCCTCCAGTTCCATGGCAATTTACTTCCTTTAGTAATCTTTCTTGCAAAACCTTGTCAAAACAATTTAGAAAACCCAGATATACTACGTCCATGGCTGTCCCTTATCCGTGTGCTTATTGATACTCTCATAGCACTCTACCTTGTTAGTGAGGCAGGATTTCCCTTTGCAGAAGACATGCATGCTCTTTTGCAATAGACCGTGTTTCTCCATGAACACAGCAACTATTTTTCCCCTCCCCTTGCAATAGGCTTTACCATTTAACAACAGTGATCGTTTGATGTAAGTAACTTGTCGGTCAGTGAAGTTGTACTGTGGTACATTAGCAGCACAGGCTAAGAAATGATTAGAAAATGAATGTGCAAAGTAGATAAACATTCCTCTTGTATCTTGCCCTAATGGAGGTTTAGTGTGAAGTGTTCCCAGGTAATCCACATAATCTTTTTCTGCCGTGACCTATTGAAGTAAACAAAGTAACTGCTTTGGCACTCATAGTAGTAGAGGTGAACTCTACCTCTTGATTACTGCATGCTTAAAGCCTCCAAATTTCTGTAATAACTAAGTGTGAAAGTGAGATATGACCCTAGCACAGAGAAAAGTTTTAATTTGGCACCATTTAATCTAAGGGTAATCGGAGAGTCTACACTTTACTGTATGATTTCATGAGATCCTTTCCCCTATCTTTGTCCTAAGCCATACCACGCAGATTCCGGACTGCTTTTTCCTCTTCCCACTCCTATCCTAGTGCTATCCCAGTAGCTGATCAGTAGCTGGTATGTGTCCTGGTACACGTTCCCGGTGCTTCTTTGCCTTGACCTGCACTGGCATCCATAAACCCTGCCTTTCAGGTTTTCACCATCCTATGTGCTGGACCACTCTGAGCAAAGGCCCTTTAGGATCTTGCCCTACAATGCTATTACACTGTGTATAGTTGTTACTAGATGGGAGGGCTGATAAAGGACATAGTTCTTCCAATTCTGAGCTGAAAGAAACAGGCATATACCAAGAAGCAGCTGTGTCCCTGCGCCTGTTTCTGTTGTTGTTGCTAAGTAACCCCTTTGATACCCCAGGCTCAGCATGTTTGTCACCCCATTGGGAAAATCCTGCTGTCGCAACAGACAAGTTATTTAGAAAAGATGAGAATGTACTCATCAGTCTGGACTTTTTTGCATCTTTCCTAGAGGCAGTTTCAATTCCTTGCTCCTGATGCTTTTCCTAAGCCAGCTAGGTACCAGCAGAAGCCAGTGATGCTACATGCACATTATTTTGGCAGTAGTAACTTGGATATTATTATTTTGCACAACATTATTTTCTAAAGAAAAACACAAAAATGTACCCCTGCCAAGTTCTGGCTGTATGTGCCTCCTTGACAAGTGAGAACTCTGGACATTATGGTTTCAGAGGACTCGTTAGCTTAGGAGTGTTGTTTAGTCTACATGTGGATATGGTGTTGGTTTATGTGTGAGCAAGATTCACATGAGAGCTTCTGCTGTTCTTTTTACGGATAGCAAAATTATTCGTCTCTCCTTTTGAAGGGAGCTGTATCTTCTAACTCCCATTTTCTTCTTTCATATAGTATGAGGAGCAAGAGATGAAGCAACTCAAATGTAGTGGATGACTTGTACTGCCTCAGTAGGATGGCTGGACATATTGGTCCTCAAATATAACAGTTCAAGCAATGCAAAACGAAACCACAGAACAGTTTGTTTTGCTAAATGTGACTCACTGCATGAGATTTTCTGTATGAACGCAAATGTTCTCAGAGTCAGTACCCATTAACTGGAAAGGGGTGGAAATGATTTGTTCTCTTCCTTGCCTCAAACCTACAGGCATGAACATGTGAAAGCTTATGCATCACATGTCATAGTGATCTCTCCCAAGCAGAAAACTGTTCCACTGCTTTTGAGCATCACACATTGACTTGCTAAAAATCAGTAAAAAATGTTTCTAATTTAGATAACTCTTAATATAACATCCTACAATAACAAATATATAACCTTTTTCCCAACCATCTTGTTTCATGTCACTTGGTGCTATAAAGCAAGGACATACAGCTTCACTGTCCAGCCGAAGAATTTTTCTTGGCATATGGAAATTTCTAGGTAGGGGATGATAGTATACTTGACAGAGGATGCCTATTGAGGGAAAGAGTTTAGCCTTTTCTGCCCCAGAAAGTGTCTGCCATATGTTTATAAATATTATGCTAGGTGTATTAGGTTAGATGCCGACATACAGCACAACAGCTCTATTCACTCCTATAAAACTCCTAGGCTTGTACGCCTTCAAGCAAGGAGGCTAGGGCTAGGAAAAATGCTGCTTAAAACTTTCCTAAAACTAAGAGTGAAGTGATTACTTCGTTTGACAGAGAATATTGGAGGTTAGGACTGAGCTAAAACCATCAACACTAATTGGTAGTGACATATATTTAATAGATGAACAACGTAAAATTCTCTGTATGCAACACATACTTGTCTCTGGAATCTCACAGGTGTACTTGATACGCACAGATGTTCCTGTCATTTTAACGTACTAGAATCTACCTTTCTGGTATGATATTGCAGTACAGGCAACAGCCAGAAACAACAATAGTATGCCAGGTCCCAGACTGTATGTAGTTCTCATATTTGTATTGTGTTATTTGATTTTTACTATAAGAAGTAATCTTAATATAGTGCTAATGATGTCTAACCTCTGCTCCCTCTTAGAGGATTTGACCCAATAATCCAGTCACTGTCATTTTATATATATTTTTATATATACATATACAAATTTATATATACACATGCATACAAAGATATGCGAATATATATAACAGTTTCCTATGAACACAGGAATAAAGCTTTAAAATTGCTGCGCAATTTCTCAGATGATAAAGTTGTTAAAAATAGTAGAGCCCGCTGGATCTAAGCCATGTTTTTTCCGTATGGAGAGGCTGTTCCTCCTTCCCTCTACCCAAGGGTGAGTGAAGTGAGTAGCTCCCCTTCCTGGCCAGACTGCGAGCCGTTCACCACGGTCTCCCAGAAACCCAGTATGACACGCTTGCTGCAGTCTGTGACTAACCCCTCTGACATACCATACAAGATGTGCAGTTCTTTGACCATATCTATAACAAATAAGCAAAATTAGTCCTGGAAAATGAGTAGTCAAGACTGCCAGTCAGCTTCCTTCTGGCTAGAATATTAAACAGTAGATGTGTCATTAGAATGAGATTGTTCCAGAGATATTCTAGTATATTTTATTTTCAGAGTATTGCTTCTATGTGCATGGGTCCCTAGACACGGTGATTAGATTCTTTAGGGGAAAAAAACCCTCTGTAGATAGATTTCATTTTTCCACAGGACTGGAACTTTTCAGCCTTATTACAATTCCAGAAGTTGAATTTTCACAGGTTTTTATTACTTCTTCTGTCTGCACCTGGGCATGGAGCTGCTGGTTCTAGCCCATAGTTAATTTTATCACTAAACTTATTGTGTAGAAAGATATATAAACAGATGACAATAAAAGGAGTAGCTATGCATAATGAAAAGGAAAAAGCATGTTTTTTTTCTTTTTAACTGCAAACTATATCTCTTTTAAACCAAAGCCACAAGCATCTATGGTTGGATCAAGGTGTTTTTCACCTCATATAGCTTTATACATCCCAACTAAGCCAGCTTTAAAGAGCTACAGGCTTAAAATTCCTGATATCTCACTTTTTCCTGCCATCTTAGAAAAACAGGATTAGATGATAAAACCCAGTAGTTTCTTTCATGAAAGGACTGAGAGAGATGAAATGGACAGTAAAAAAAAAAACCACCAGGAAATGCCACAAACTATTCATTTAGTTATGTTTGCGCTCAAAGACTATAGGCATTAAATTTTTGTGGTAAGGAACATATCTTGTCAACATTTATTTTGTAAATAAAGTTCTTAAAGAAATAAACAATTCCCTACTCAAAATACATGACAGAAGGAGATTTAGTTCTACATACTCTCTCCTGCACAGCCAAAGTTGGGCAGTGAGGAAACCATGGAAAAAATCTGCAAAGTACTGCCAGCTGTTATGTCAAAATGTCTTCTTAGTTTTTTGTAAAAACTTCTGAAAAGCATTATACTTGTCAACTCTGTCTTCTTATATTGCTGCTCCATTTATCAACTTCCCAACAGAAATTTAAAGAGGCTTGTGTTTTTTGTCCTCTTTGGTCTTATAGAATGAAGACCATTGGCAAAAAGCTGGGATAAGCCTTAGGGATTTTACGATTATCCTATTCAGTTTAGTGAGCACTCCCAACCAAGCAGTGGTCGTGCATTTTTATGCCTCCTAAAATGCTGCTTCATGGTCAAGGATTCCAACAGGGCAGTAGGGACTCCAGCGTTTAGTGGGATGGTGAGGGAGGAGACTTCTCTTGCCAGGTATACACAGCTGGGACTGCTACGCCAGGGAAACATAACAGCATAGTTATGTGCAATTTAGACAGTTTGGTTACATGCCTGCCAGGGCGGAGGTAGCAGAGTGCACAAGGCATCTAAATCAGAGTCATGCAGGAGCTTCTGTTGTGGTTGATATGAGTGCTAATGGTATAGGGATAAGAGGAGGAGACATTGAATAATTTAAGCTGTCAGATAATGGACCAGGAAACTTTATGGGAGGATAGTCTGAAGTGATCCCAATACAATACCTAACACCAGAGAGGCATCGACAAATAGTTGAGGAAGAGGGGTTTATATTGATGAGGAATTGCAAGTGTAGCTGGAGACATACAGAAAGAATGTCATTTCTTTCTAGCTCCATCTAAACCAAATGGATGCAGGCTGCTTTCAGACTGAGGACTGTGGGAAGATGAACAAGGAAAGAAGAGCATGCAGTTTGGGATGACGCATTCTGTAGGGGTGAAGATATAAGAGCTCTGAATCATCTAAAAATGTAGGGCAGATCTAAAAAAAAGTCGGTCAGGAAGTGGTGAAGAATAGCTTCTGTAAGTACAGTCCCATTCCACCAAGCACCAAAAAAAGCAACTAAAGCAAGACTAAGTATGGAAGATCTTTATAAATATTAGGAATCTAGGAAGACTGATTAATAGTAATGTTTAGTTTTAAATGAGCTACAAATATAATAGGTACCTAAAAAACTTAATAAAAGAAAGAAAGTCAGACTACAGAGGACTGAAGTACATCAACTCAGGAATGACACTTCCTGTGTCACTTCCTGACACATTCTGGCTAAAGAAAATTCAGAGCCAGACAAGGCAAATAAAGTTAAGTGCACCAACAAGAACCACAGAATACATAACGAAAAAAATGTCATCCTTAAAGAGAGGATTAAGTATTGGAAATACTTGCTCACACCATGACTGAGACATCCTAAAAGAGATGAAGAAGCCTATCAGGGCAGAAAAAATAGTAGGACAGGAAACTTCAGTCCTAGATGTAATGGAGAAGAGTCAGTGAACCTACTGAAGTTCTTTAAAGGTATTGGCGGATATGTGGATATTGTTTATGTGGTTGATTGAGTGTATTTGGGTCTCGAAGATATTTTTGACCAGGAATCTGATAAAACCTTCAAAAAGAAATAAGCCATAAAGATGCAATAGGAAAGCTGTCTCATTTATTGGTAACTGATCAGCAAGACAGCAAATGGTAGAAACAATTCTCATAAGGAAGACTATTAGTGGAACCACACAAGGACCTAGGCTGGGAGAAAGTAAGTTTAGAGTCTCTAGGCACAAACAGTGTCGTAATCTTTGAACTAGCTGAAACTTTTGAAAACCGTAGCCAGTGCACAAGTATATGAAGAATTCTAAATGTCTTTCTCCTATAATGCAGATGTGAAGGTATTGCCTTTGAGTTTTGTATAGTACTTGCTTTCTCACTCCTCTCTGATTGCTGTTATTGGGAGGAAAAAGATCTGCCTTCATCATTAACTGCAGAAGCAACAGTAATGATGGAGAGGTTAATGTTTCAAAGATGAAACCAAGCATGTGTCATCACTGGGTAAAGTAAAGGAAGCACGACGGGGTCTCTGCTACTCCACTGTAAATGTAGCTTCTTCCTCGCCTGCATGAATGAAAATTATTAGAGAATTTAACAGTAGGATACCAGATAATTACAGTATAGCGGTTTTCCTTTGAAGAACATTTAGCAAAAATACAGACTAAAAGTTATAATCTTGTCAATACTGGTGTGGGAGAAAAACTATTGCTCTCAGCTCGCTAGAAATGGTCATCTTCTGAGAATAGTTTTCATTTGCTTTCTTACATATTTGGTTTGTTATATATAATATGTATGAACTCATTCATCATGGCTTGTATGTTAGATGGGATGAGTATCTACCACCTCAGCATACAACTCTTGCACGTGTGTCCTGATCGATCCGTAGCAAATAGGGCTAGGAAAAGAATGGAGGAAATAAATAGCAGGTTCTTCTGGCCAGAACTGCTTCACAGATCCCTGCTGCACAGCTTTTTTTATCCTAGGCACCTGACTTTCCTTCTTGATAAATCAGTTTTTAGACTAAAAAGCAACTATCTTCCAGAACTTCAGCATTTCAAAAAATACCAGTATAAAAGTTGTAGCTATTACAAATGTGTTAATATGGACATTTATGTTTGTGAAAGTCAGTGAGACCAATAGTCTGGCAAGATTTATGCTGGTATTAAACACTAATGTGGAAATAAAAAAAGAAGCATAGTTATGCTAAAGAAAAGAGAGTAAGACTTAGTGCAGATCCTAAGTCATTTACTAATGAATATTGGCCTGCTATATTACTAGCAAAGGTTTTGTAATTATCTCTTAAAGGACCGCAACCCCTTCCTGTGAAATTCTAGGTTGGACTTTATGGACTTGAATCTCCTGGATTACACTGTGTTGTGGTGCTCAGGTGTGGCAATTCCTATGATTCTATCTTTAAATATTTCCATTAAAATGCAAGCATGAGTAGTTATCTCAGATCCATGGATGAAGGTTCTGTCTGTCATCACATCTTGATTGAATCACACAGAGTTTCGTCGTGTTTCAAGAGACTAACCCAGAAAGCAGACAGATATTTGCCTCATTAGGCAAGATTAGAACTACAGATAATGAATGACAAATCAATGTGCTCTCTTTCATGACAGAAACTAAAATGCTGAGTCTCTGAAAAATCAGAGAATGTCTGAACTGCAGTTTTTCACATGCTCTCATAACCTTCTGGTTACTTAGATCTGGTGCATTCGGACCATTGATGGAAACTTTTTTCTCATGGGAACAGTGTTTATACTGGAACATTTGTAACTGCAAGAGGATCAGCAAAGGAGCTCTGTTCATCACCCTTCATTTTTTCTGATATAAAAATGTATTGGCTAAGGATACTTTGAAATACCATGTCCTTTCATGACTAAATATGGAAAGCACAGACTAAAGATATGACAGGGAGATCATAGTTTGACTATGAAACCCTAGAAAAAAATGGTTGTTTATACATTGCATACGAATCCCACGTTTGCAAATGGAAATGGACTTTTAAGAATATAAAATAGTTAAACATATGCAGAAGAGCCTATGTGCACGTTGAGTTATGGCCCTGCACTCGCAGTTATGACAGCTGCTTTGGAAAATGAGCACATCGCTTTTCTTATAATGCATCTTTAGCTGTTTGTCTGGCATACACGTATCATGTGCCAGGGCCTTTGAAATTTGCATCTCCCTTTATCTATTGCTCTCTCCATTTCAAAGCAGTCCCCTCCTAGCTCCGCAGGCCTCCCACAGAGAAGCTAGGTGATCTTCTGTTCCTCTTGACAGCTTTATGCACTACCTAGCTTAGCTCTTATCTGCTGCAGTTGGCCCAAACTCTAGGCCTAAATGACACGGATATTCATTTTTCTGTTCATTCAGTATCAGTGTGGCTCAATCAGTGCCGACAGGGATGAATGTTTGCACTGTAGCAGTTATGGGAGGAACTAGAGCATCTCTCTCTGACAGCTGCAGATCTGGGAAGCAGAGACGCCCTCAGCATAGAGGACGCACGGCTCCTGGGGCTGGGAGGTGCGAGGGCCGCCCTCCCGCTGGCATGGTCCCACCTGGAGCGCGTGCGGGGACGAGGGTGCTCGGACAATGTCAGGCAGCTGAGAGGCAGGCTGAGTGCTCACCCTGCGGAGGGGAGCCATGCTGTCTGCGTAGGAGCTTTGCTCCTACAGCAGCAGAGCCTGGGACACGTGCGTCATTAATGCTGCCGCACTCTGCTCCCTGTCCTTCTCCGCGTCTTGCCTCAAAGTTGGATTTTAGCCTGTGGCCCCAGGCCAGAGGAGGGCTTGTAGTGGTGCAAATGGGAGGTATACGGCAGCACTAGGGACCGCAGGCGCTCTGGCACGAGGTGCCCAACGTAACACTATCTGAGACCTGACAGGCCCTTGGGCACTGGCAGAAATGTGGAGCTGTGCATGAGAATTAATCTGAGTACCTTAAATCAATACACTTATTGAAGGAAGGTTTTTTGAAGCAAGAAATCTACTTAATATTGTTGGAAACTTGAAGTAGCTTAAGAAACACTGTATGCCAGGATCACTCCACAAAACAAAGGGACACTATTTAAGACCAGAAATAACTGAGGTTAAATGGCAGAAAGAGAGATCTACAAGTGGAACCCCACCACAGCCTTTCTAACAATAAAGATGGTCAAGCACATTGCCTAGGATAATCAAGAGTTGTTCAGACAGACATCTGTAGAAATGTTTCAGGGGGAGTTGATCCTGCACTGGGGCATGGGGTAGCACAGGTGATCCCTGCAGCCACGTTTCCTCTTCTGGTAATGCTGTTTTCCCCACCGTGAGTGTCCTCAATGGGATGACCATCCCGCTGTGTATAAAAGTGAAAGAAGGTAAACTCTTTTACAAACCTCTTACTATAGTATTTGAATTCAGGATGGTTTTCACAGCCTCCCTTGCTAGCCAGGAAATCACAGCATGTCTGTGCTGCTTGGGGATTGGGAAAGACAACTGTCTCACAGTCTTGGGAAATACCTGATAAGTATTTTTAGTCTGATTTCACAGAAAATCTGTCTATGTGACTGCAGCCAAAAATAAATTTTTCTGCTAACATCAAACTGGATTTGGCTGCTAATCCTATATATAAACCTACGTTACAAACCCCGTGAACTTCATTACTAACACCCTTTAAAACACACTGAGTGTATTTTTCTCCTGTTATCAAAGGGTAGGCTGTAAAAATGTTAAATTTATTTTGTCTATTAATTTATTTAGTTATCCACCTGTGAAAATGATTTATGGATGGAGGAAGAAACCTAGCACTGTGTCTCTGTGTGGATTTTGGCTTATTCACATACCACAGGAGGTAGGATCTCTTTTCAAGAACTGATAAGAGAAAGCAAGCAAAGATGAGCAAAAAGAGAACTGAGGAAAAGGATCATGAGATATTTGTCTCTTATCCCATAGATAACTGTAGGCTGTAATTATGTCTTATGGTATTTGGACTGACCTATTACCAGGCTTTTAAAAAGTCTCCATGCTCTATAGTTCCTCATTGTAGCCTAAGAGAAAAAGTCTTTATGTCAGAGCAACATCAGAAGAGCCATTCCATATAACCATTTTTGTTCTGTTCCAAATAAATATATGAATTAAAAGATTTATTTAAATTGCATATTACTGATTTGTCTTCAGGTTACAAAAACAAAGCCACCAGTTTGCTATTCAGACAACAATTTACCTGTTAGAAACATTGCTGCTTTTCCAATTCGTTTCCAAAATTATTCCAGCTTCTACTCAAAGCAGTTATTTTTAACCACTGGCGTGGAGCCAGAGAAGTCTGAGAGGGTACCCTTCAGGGATTTGCTTTACAAGGGCCATATGGCAGAACATATGATGCAGTGCAAAAAGGAATGTAGGTAGATAGATAGAATAACTCTATACTGAAAGCATTTCCTCGGGTGTTACGTTCGTATTCAGTAAATAACAGTGATTGAAATTCTTTCCTGTTGCTTCTCCCCTGATAAGAGTGGTATTAGACAAAGACTGCATTTTGTACATCCTTTTAATTGCATTCCTTTGATTATATTTTATTCTAAAATTCCAGGTATACACAGCAACATCGCATAAACAACTCCTCAGGTAGTGCCTGATCTCAGAAAAGGACCTCAGTGTAACCTTCTAACGTGAGGTATCTGGGTCTATGCAATGACCAGGACGCTTAGGAGATAGGCTGTGAACCCTGTGCTCACAATTGCTTGTGTTATATAAATCCAGTGTCTGTTAAACATTTACCCAACTTAGTGATCAGGGGTTAGATTGAACATCCTTCCTGCCTTACTCCCAATGGCTTTCCCTCTTTTCTCCTACAGTAGTCAAACGTTAATTATTTTATGCTGCATTGTCATTTTTCAATTTCTACAAATGAATGCAGAATTCATTAGTTCACACATCTTTTTAATGTTTTACATCAGTCTGTATGTTACAAATATTTCCCTTTGATAGATCATGAAAGCATAGAAATAGCTATTGCTTCATCTCTGACCGCAAACCAATTTTTTTATTTTTTATTTATTTATTTTCCCCCTAAGCCAAGCCGTGGTATCACAGGTCTAGCAGGGAATCTGAACAAACTGCAGCTATCTGTGCTAGGTCCCAATCCACTAGACCTGGATCTGAGCAGGCCCTAGGCATCACTCCTGTTTTAGCACTGACAGACCTGCTTTCAAGAGGCAGATCCTGGCAAGCCTCCCTTCCTGAAACCAGCCATTGACGGTCACCTTGGACCTACCCCTCACCCTTCATTATGGTGCAAACCTGCAGCCTGCCAGAATCCCAATCTGAGGCAATCTGAGCTTTAATACTGGGGGCAAACACATGTAGTGTTTCCACAGAGGTTAATGAAGACTCCATTGCTCTTAACACATAAAACACAAGGGCAGATGGATCATTAGAAGACAAATGAACATGCATCTTGTATTCAGGGAGGCAGGACTCCTGTACCTTATCAGATGTTTGCAGAAGCAGTTCTTTTCTCGAGCTGTTAAAATAGTCACTGAATAAATCAGCGCACGCTCTTTCATAGCCTTCCAGTTTTCTCTATCATCAGAGCCATGGCAGACTGCTCACAGTCTTTTCCAGGGGACTCCTGCTTGGTTATGAGCCCATGCACAGAGCAGAGACCTGAAAAGCTGGCTCTCCCTGTGCAGCGCCCGTTTTATTTTGTCCACGATTGCTTCATCTAAATGGGGAGAGGTCAACATTTAATGTCCTTCTGCTATTGGCTCTGTGGCATCTGTCAGAGTTAAATAAAGACAGAAGTAAAAACAAGAAGGTAAAAATAGGCTTTATGATTTAGCTGGAGTTAACATATTCATAGTGTCAGACAGAATTCCTGCTTTGTGCATAGTCATTTGCAAAGCCATCACACCGTGGTGTTCCTACTTGAAACTCTCCAAGGAATATAATGAACTTGGATGCGTTATTGACAATTAAATGTAAAGATACGCTCAAAACTCTTTGACTGCTGTAGAAAATTTTGACTACTTTAATTTGGATACCAAATTGTGGCATTTTTCCAAATAGTGGTATGGTGATCAATGCTGATCCACTCAGCATAGCACTCAGTAAAGTTCTGCAACAAATCTGTTCCAAAGGCAATTATCTTTTGTTAAAGGACAGAGCAGAAAAAAAGATTTAAGGTAGAAAAGAAAAGAAAGGGAAAAGGAAAAGACTGAAGAGAAGGAAAATTCATCTTATTTTACTACGGGCAACAGCAAGCCTTTAAATGCAATGTGTGTGGATGAGGTGAGGAGCTGGTCAATATAATCAAAGAAATTCATAAACGGTATAGTAGGCAGATGATACAAGGAGAGGAGAGGGGTTGTAGAGGGAGGAAAGAGGCTGAGAAGATGATAGAGCGGAGGAGGCTACTGGCAAAAGGTGGCTGCTTGGAGAGGACACAGAGTGACCTTGAGTTTGAAAGTGTTGTCAAGTTCGATAAGATTTTGGACAGGAAGCCAGTGGACAGAGCTGATGAGGGTAATTAGTATTTGAATATATAAACAATGGAGATAGATTCAAAAACATTGTTTTATGTGGGCTGAAGAAGTCAATGACTGCATTTGGAGAATCCTGTACTAATCAAGGCAGTGTGTACAGAGCCTGAATGAGGAGATATCTGGCCATAAGGATGGAGATTATAAGGATTGTTCTTTGGAGACGCTGAGGACAAAGAAGTGGCAAGTTTTAGAAATGGGTGTATCATTAACAATGCTCGTGAGAATGGTATCAATGCGGAAATACTGAAAGCCAGATTGGAAAGCATCCAAAATAGATGAAAGGCAGAAAAAGGGTTGTATTTTGCAGCGTATTTAAGGACTTTAGAGAAACTGAGGAGGAGAGAAATGGGAAAAGATGAAAAAGAGCAAGAAAAATGAGGGGCAATTTTTTGAGGAATATGGAACTTGGAAATGAGGGTTTGAAAAGTATATGGGTGAGTTGAACAGGCAGGAGAAGTAAGAGGAAGAAAGAGGAAGAGATCACCTGAGAGAGAGGTCAGTGCTGAGGAACGAGGTAAGGGAACAAAAGAAACACAAAAGCAAGAAACCATTCTAGTAGACCTCAGAAAGACTTGTCAACAGGAGCATGAGCTTGCCGTAGAAACAGCCATCACCATTATCTGCATTTAGAGTAATATTTATTATTCACTTTGGCTATAACTGTATCAGTAAATTAAAAAGCATCTGAGACCTTAGGCTCTGGCCAGCTGGCACAGAGCAGTCCATGTCCCCACTGCTAAATTCTCTTAGTTGCCAGAACAGAGCGGTTCTGTGTAAATTGCTGTTGGGAGTGGGCCTTAGCACCTACTAATTCCTGAACTGTGCTTGGGAATTGTTTGGGGAAAAGCTAGTCAGCAGAGGTCAAGTGTGTGTCAGGGAGACACACTAGTGATTTGGCAGTTTTGGTAGTAAGTAGCATTCCAAGACTTTTAAAGTTTTATGAAGACACTTATATACATACACAAATTTATTTTGGCCATCCCAGAGTTTCTTGCTGAAGCTGGCCGTGTATCCCTGATCGGTCAAGCTACATAGTAAAAGTATAGAAAAAGGGTAGGCTCAGGTTGCAGGGAAGGCGTGGAGGGTTCAGCACTGGTGCTGTGGCCAGGATAACTATACAGTATGGTGCTATTTAAGGGAAGGCACAATATAAAACATGAGGGGACCTTCAGACCTTTGAGATGAGACAAGCACCAATGTAGCTCAGGGCAATTAAATTCTGAAGGAGGTACAATCTAGAACTTTGATCTAAATACAATACCTTGAGGATTACCCAGCAAGAAGCAGAAGACAAATCTGAAATAGATGCATTTTGATTCTAACTCTCTGATATTAGGGACCTGCTGAATATTCTGAGTCTTACCACATCAGATTAGTGGGATATGGGGTTAAACACGCCTTTTCATTGGTGCATGTTTCCATCAGATGGATTTTGAGAGTCGCACTAAATTATTAAGCACAAAGTCTCTATGGCAGACTGAGGCTGTAAATTTAGTGTAAAATCAAACTTCTAGTTAAAGAATATTTCACATTCATACCCTCTGGGAAAAAAGGAGGTTGTCATCCTGGTGAGCTATAGCAGCCTTGAGTAACCAAATGTCTCATTCCATCTACCAAAAAGAACGCCACAGATCAATGGTTATTGTCCAGTGTCTTTCTTTTGTAAGAATCAACACAAATAAGAGGATAAACTGGAAAGAAACTGAATGACTTTTATTTCAAATGGCACCCATTATGCAAGTGTGGTAGACTAGAAACGTATTCAGTATGAAGTCAGAATGGAAATACTTCTGAGCAGGAAAAAGGGTTGCTGCGCAATCTCAGCCAGAAGTGCATGCTGTCCCCTGAGAGTGCACATGAAGTCCCAGCTTCTTCAGAGGAAGCTGCAAGAAGCTGTCATACAGAAAGACAAAGCAATTCCCCCACTGTTGGGAAAACAGTTTTTCATTCTCCACAAACTGGAGATTGTCAGTGACCTGAAGAAGTAGGTATTTTTTTGCCAGCCAAAACTTGTGTTTTTAGTCGTCAGTGTTCTTGTATCCAGCTTCCTTCTTACCCCTTCTCTTCCACTTCCCTCTCCAATTTCCTGCAGCCTAGGATGTTCTCTCTACGCATACGCATGTCTGTCTTTGTGACAATTCACCTTCTGAGGTGGGAACTGAGTAATCACAATCTCACTGTTATCACCAATTTTTTCCATTGCAACTAGCTAAGCTGTATAAAGAAGATAATTGGTCCATATTTTTTTGGCAGTAAAAGTATCCAGTTACTGTGTTCTATGTTGCATAGGCACTGTAGTTATGTGTGAGAATTCGGAGAAGGGCTGCGCATTCTTAAAAATATTCATGACTCCCAAAAGGTTCAATTTTACCAGAAATATTTTCTCTAAATGCAAAAATTATACAGAAAATGTTATTTAAGTATTCATTACATCCTTTTCAAAAACAGTCATCCAGTGCATGAGTATAAACAATAGATAACCAGAATGCTTAATGCAAACAAAGAGTTCTAGAAATCTCACACTTCCCATTGTCTGGATTAGGATGAATTTTTAGCTTGGCCAGTTTTCTCCAGGTCTACTGGGTCTTCTTATAGTATCTACTCTGGAGGTATTGCTGCCCCTTGCCAGAAGACAGGCTTGGACTATTTATCATGCAAGACAAGCAAACAAAAAAGGAAAATAAAACAATAATTTATAGATGATCTACAATACTTCTCCCAACCACATTAAAAAAAAAGTCCTAATCAGTTCTCTAGGAAATTTCTCTCCCAAAAAGAGACTAAATTCATGAAGAGTACTTGTCATAAATGTAATATTATCATTAGGTTATTGAGAGGTATAAGGAGGATGCATATAGTTTTTGTCCACAAGGACAAAACTGCTTTTCTGGGTATGTTCTCACACTGACATGTGCTTTTGGTAAGCCTGTTAAAACAGGTGGTGGATGTGGTTTGCAAGATTGATGGATTCCTAATGTAAAAACTAAGGAATTTCTTTTCACCTGCGTTTTCTTTTCTGTTGGGAGCTCTGACTCCAACATGATTCTTTTCTCATCTCAGCAGTCTTTAAAGGACCCTTTCCTCTTTGCAACCCAGCTTCAGCCCTCTCCCTTGGTACTTGTTTTCCTGCGGTTTATTTTGTTTCTGCCTAACTTTGCAGAGGTACGGCTGCAATTCAGCAGTCTCTGTGCTGGCTTACTGTATGCTCACTGCATACATAGTTCAGATTCCCTCTAGAGAATTCCCACGTTTTCCACCCTTTACAGTACTTCTAGTAGTGAGACCTAATCTCAGAAAATGATGATTAGTCTTCAGACAGCTACAAGTGATAAGCTGGGGAATTACCTTAAAAGACATTTCCATTTCTGCAAATTTCATTCAGAGAATAATAGTTCAATCAAAATTAAACATTCACAATTTGTGTCACTGTCCCAGTCATGTAGAGACCCTGAATGCCTGGAGGAGTCCCTGGTCTTTATTAGTTAAAGTTGTTGCTTCTTCACGTAGCATAGCTGACCCTCTGCAGCTGGTGTCTCAAAACCCACTAGTATGCAAACTGCTGCTGTTGCTTCTTGAGAGCGAATATCAGCTTTTGGAACCTAATTCAAAGCCCATTGAAACTGATGGAAAGACTCTCGTTTCAACAACTGTGGATTACTGTTGCATTTCTCCAACAAAAAGACAGAGAGTCCTATTAAGCCTGTGAAAATGAGGTGGATCCATATTATGTACTACCAAAATTAACACAGTAATCAAACAAGCCCAATCAAAATGGCACTGGCATCAGCAGATGTATTTTCAAACACTTTTAGCCTCTGAAAACATACAAATATGTTATTAAGAACAAAATAAATCCTCATCAGTAATGGAGTTCAAAACACAGAAAAACTGAAACACCTGCTAAGCTATTTGCATTCATTAACATCCAAGTTTCATTGCAGAAGAGGTGGGGCACCTGCAGAATTCAGCTTATAGAAAAGGAGTAAATTCCTTTAAGTCAGTTCCTTTCAGGTTTTCCTAATTTTGCTGAATAGTTTTCACCTTACAATCATTATTTTTTCTTATATTAAAAAAAAAAACAGAATAAACAAATATATACACACAGACCCTGGGAGAGAGATAATAGGGAACTCCATGAATCGCAGCTTAGCAAGTACTAGAAGGTTTGAATTAGAAAATCTGTTTCCAGCTTTCTTTATGCGTGATCGGTAAAAGGAAATCAGGGACCATTTGGTAGATAAAATGAGGATCAACAGTGTCTCTCTACTCATTTCTTTCCCTGTGCATTCAGAGGTGAATTTCACAGCTTTTTCAATCAGAATACTAAGTTCTCAGAAAGGACACTAAGTCAGATCTTTGTCCAGAAATTCAGAAGAATATGATTTTGTCTGTTGCTTTTTAGTTTAGTGTGATTCACTATAGAGAGACTAGTGATGAACATTTTGTCTGATTTAATATATTATTTGAAGAAACAATGTGATGATACAAGATAATCAAGAGAAAATGAACCACAGTTACTACCTCCTAATTTAACTTTTCAAGGAATTCTGAGCATGCTAGCCCATTGCCAGTTCTTGTGGGAAGACGTGCAAAATCCTGCCAGCCATTACAATATAAGCTTGAATTTCACGGTGATTTATACTGTATGGGTGCTGAGGGAGATGGAACATTCCCATTTTTTAAATGGATATTTGTACGGCCTATACTTAATCTTTTGTTGGCTTTTCCAGCTCTGCTGTAGGACGGATTTCAGGGCCATTTTTGCCATTAGTCTGTCTGACAGAGAAAAAAACAGCCCAACTCAAAGACAGCTAGTGCTGTTTTAAAATTGCTAGCTGAATATGGCAGGATATCGGCTGACCCACAAGTGGAGCGATATTGTTACAGCAATGGGACAAAATATATGCTGGAAAAAATGAAACTCTCTTGATCTTCTTTTACACAGAAAGAAAAAACCCATATCCTTCATATCTCCCTAAAGCTGAAAAGCAACAGACAGACATGCTAGTAAAACATCCTTGTTATATATTGGTATCATAGAGTCTGAATAGTCCTCTTGAACAATTTTGACTTTATGATGTTATCACGTCTTGTGACGTCTGAGCTCTCTTCCTTTGAGCCTCAGCTTCTTTAATTGTGCCGTTGAACAAGAATCACAGCTTTCAGCTTAAGCCTCCTATGAAGAAAGGCTGAGAGAGCTGGGCCTGTTTAGCCTGGAGAAGAGAAGATTGAGAGGGGAATCTCATCAATGTGTACAAGTATCTGAAAGGAGGGTGTCGAGAGGATGGGGCCAGACTCTTCTCCGTGGTGCCCAGTGACAGGATAAGTGGCAACGGGCACAAACTGAGACACAGGAAGTTCCGTCTGAACCTGAGGGAAAACTTCTTTCCTGTGAGGGTGACTGAGCACTGGCAGAGGTTGCCCAGAGAGTTTGTGGAGTCTCCTTCCCTGGAGATATTCAAAACCCACCTGGACGCGATCCTGGGAAATATGCTCTAGGTGATCCTGCTTGAGCAGGACTAGATGATCTCCAGAGGTCCCTTCCAATCTCAACCATTCTGTGATTCTGTGAAAGTATTATTTTCTTAGTCTTATGATTTTTAAATAACTCTCTTGTACTTACTTTTTCTTGCTACATACACAGGCCTGGCTTCACCTATATCTATTTTTTTTAAATATGACCTTCATCCTGAAAAGACCTGTGTACTAGTGGTTACGTATATAATTAATTAGTCTTGCAAAACATAGCAGCAGAGTTTGTTGCTGGTCATTGCTAGTGTATTTATCTCTTTTTTTCCTCTTTTTTGTCTCTCTTTAAGCCTGCTCGGATTCTATGAAAATGGAGTTTAACAAACACCCTGGTTTTGGTACTGCCTAGCTATCTCTGGTTACATCTGATCCATTGATTCACATATATCTACAGAGGACTTAAACAGAACTTCCCAGGGCCCATTGAATGTACTAAGTATTGTTAACCTCAGTACCTCAAAAAGAAAGTTTGAGAGTCCTCCATCAGGATTAAGGATTGTATATATTGTGTTACTGTTCTCTATTTAAATTTAAAATAGCTTCATAAACCCTTGTGCCTGGTAGATAGCGAGAACAATTTTTATTGCCAATCCTCCCAAGTAAACAAAACTGTGATTTTTGGTACTGCTGCAGGAGCTCCTACTCCCAAAGCTGCCTGTCAGTACAACCACTTTATCTACTTCTCCTTCGTATCAGTTCTGCCTTCCCAGGGTCTCCCCTCTCTCCTGCAGTGGTGGAGTCAGCAACGGAGCCCCATCCCTGTTTCTCCCTTTCTCCTAGCAAGGTGCATAGGGAGGAGTACCATAGGTTTTCTCTTTGTGCCGTCTGTGGCTGCTGTAGCCAAAAGGTGCCGAAGGAGCTGTCTCGTCAGTCACTCTGCTTGAGCTGGTTTTCTCTTTCTGCTCTGACCTTCCTTTCAGCCGGTTCAGACTGATTATTTTAGGGGGAATCTGATATGATCGCATCTTCCTGGAACAAGTCGTTGCTCTGCTCTGCTCTTGCCACTTGGCCTGCTAACCTTAGAGACCTGGTGATAAGCTCTTTGACGTGTATCTTTGAGTAGCCTCCTCAGAAAGTTAGTTGTCAAGGCAAGTCCACTTCTGAGACTGAGAAACACAGCTACCTGCAAAACAGTTGCTCTCTAGTCTGGAGAGGCTCAGGTGAAGGGGCTGCATGCTTCTTCCACAGATGTGCTTACAGCCATCCTGCGGGAGTTTCCGGTCAGAATTCTCTTGTTAGATAATGCAGATATTTTAAAATTAACATCATGCAGGAGAGTTGGTTTTAGTTAATTTCCCAGTGTGAAGAAGTTTAAGCATAGCGGAGACTTCACATTTTACAATATGTGAATGTAACTATTGTGTTTTTATTGTGGAAAAGTAATTTAAGTCTGAACTTAGTGTAGAAAAATAAAAAAGGGGGCAAGGGGATCCGAAAATGCTGCTATTGATCTCATGTAAACTTTTTTTCAGTTCATAACATTTTCAGGCTTTTGATTTCTTGTTTTGACAGACTGGGTGAGAGGCAGAGATAAAAAGCGAGGCAAGGAATGGTCCCTAATCCAGCTTGATAAACTAGTTAGCCCAAAGATTTTATATTCTGCTAAGACATATGTATGTTGTGAATGATAAAGCATGACACTTGTCTTTCAGTGCAACCTGTTGCTGTGATTTCATGCATCTTGTTTTTCGCCAGGCCATTAGCTTGTGGAGAACTTTGTGGTAATGGTAGTATCTCACAGTGTAATATCAAGACCTAAAACTCTCTAAGTTCAGAGTAAATTTATTAGCAGAGAGAAGAACATCTGTAAACAAGAATCTGCCTGTTATTTTCATTCCAGGAAATCCTTTAATGCTTTAATGGATTGAAGAGGCTATAAATACTCCCTTTTGTAACTGAACTTAAAAATGCCATGCTATGAAAAATTGTAATTTTGGGTACCTAAATGACTCTTTAAAAATAATAAAGTTTTAAAGCAAGGCTGTAAGCTTACCATATTTGTAAATAATGAACAGCAGTAGTCAATTGGTATTTGAAACACCCATTAGTTTGCTGGTCATGTTAAGAGGGAGCAAAAAGTAAATCTACAGGCTACTTTGGTTTATTGCGGATTTGTATTTTCCAAGTGACGTTCTAAAGACTTTCTACAATTATTTACCCAGTTAAAACTGTCAGTTTAAATTTGCATGGGTATCTGTAGCTTGTGTCTGGAGACGGTATGGGTAATTTTTGAGGAAATGAGAAATTATGACATGCAGAGGAGGTTTCTCAACAAGTTAACTTTTAGAGAAGTGAGCTTCTTTTTAACATTTTTTTTTAGGATCGTTAAATAGATGAGGAAAAAAATGAATCTAATTTCAGTGATGGCTATATTTCAGAGTTTTCCTCAATTTCCTTATTAGTCAGGAACAATTTGATCTGATCTTCCAGTGAGGCCATAAAACAAGTCAAACAGGTTACCGATAACACTAAAAACAACTTGACACTGGTAATATTCATGGAAATAATTTGATATAAACACTAGCTGATGAGTTACCTTATGCTTTGTGCACTTCTATGGTTACAGAAAAAGACTTTGCCATCTGGAGTCTGGGTAAAGTATTTTTATTTTAGGTAAAGGAGAGAAGGAAGGATGTAAAATAGAAAGTCCTTCTTTCTGAATTTTGAAGTGCTTTTCCATGCAACTGAAGTAGTATCTGAATTAGCTTTTGATTTACTATTACACATCTAAACTTCAAACTGTAAACTGCCCTGATCCAGCCAGCCAGAGTACAGCAGTTTGACCTATTAATTTTAATGGAACAAGGTCAGGCTGTACCTCCACAAGCATGGCCATATTGTTGCCTCTGCAGGTAGCACAGGAAAGACATCAGTTGCGTTTTCTAACTTACTGAAATAGCCCCTGCTCTTCATAGTTCCTCAGACTAATGTAAAAGGAAGTCATCATCTACTGCATAATGAATTGAGTAACTGCCACAGATCCTGTTAGAGTCAAGGCCAGGATTACTTCGTGGGCAAGGGAGGCTGCCTCTTCTTGTTACATAATTTGTAGCGGTGCAAATGTGCCTTGTGTCTCCGTAGAGCAGTGAGGAAGAGGCCGCAGGAACAGCCAGGCAGGCTGGAGGGAAGGCTCAGGCAGAGGCGGCTAATGTCACACGAGTGTATTCGGCTGGAAACTGGAGAGGCAGATGGAGCCATGTTGAAATATTTTGCCCCTCCTAGTATACCATAGCAAAGGCATTACTCAGTACTAGAATAATTAGGGTTAATAAAAAAAGCACACAAAACAAAACTATTGAGGAGATGAAAAGGGAGATCGGAAGCCTGACTGGGAGAGGAAGGTCAGTGGTATCAGATGCATAATGAAATAAACTCTGAGATTGTTAAGATGCTAAAACTGCAAAGCATTTGAAATTCATAAAAATGTTAGCTAAGGGGACGGTAGCTCTTTGGAAGGTGAGATACAGCAGATCGTTTCAGGAAATGTGGCTGCATTCTGCAGAGAAGCCCCACTAAGAGAGGGAAAGTCACTTTGCAGCAGAAGTACATGGGTACACACTGCACAAGAGACACCTGGACCTTTCTCTGAGACAGAGGCTGGCAATTCGCCGGTCGCCCCAGGCCGTTTCATAGTGTCCTGGGTTTTCCCACCAAGAGAGCTAAGGGCTTTGGTGCAGCAGAGGCATTCGTGACTAAACCTACCAGATCTGATATCACAGAAAAGCTATGTGCAGGGATAACCATTAAGTCGTAAGTATTTTGCAGGGTTTCTGAGAGTCCCAAGACACACACCACAGTCATGCCCTCACAGTGCAGTACTACAGAGAGAGCCTGTCACAGGCACCCTTACTGACAGTTTGTAAAACCAAAGACTGTGAAAGCACAGTGAGTTTCCCAGCGTTCCTTCTAATTAGCGCATGAGTTCAAAACTGTGCATTGATTTGTATAGAGCCCCTGAAGAGGAATAGAGGAATCTTGACTGGTTGGACTCCAGGCACCCCTACAATATTTTGATGTAGGTATAGCTTGGATTATCAGAAAAGCATATGTAATTAGTCTCAAAACATCAAAAATCAGTATGATGTTATGGCTGAGACTGTTTTGGGGTTTCCAAGACTGGAAAAGAAAAATAATTCACTGAGAACAACATTGAAAAAAAGAAATATTAATGAGTAAGAAAAAATTAATAAAACTGAAGTGAATAAATCAACAAAATGTTCAACAAGCAAATAAATGAATGTGAGCTTGATAGGTGAGCTGGGAAAAGGTGGTAGTCAAAAAGGAAGTGAGAGAGGTTTGCAAATGGTTTCAGTCACAGCTATAGTGTGTCAGATCAGACTCTCAGATGTGTTTACTATCCTTAGGAATACCTGTGAAGAGAAGCACAGCATTTTTGTTACGAGTCATACAGACCTTCATCTGAAATATAAGTCAGCTTAACAATACAGGCAATAGGGAGAAATCTGATCTTTAGTATGAAGACAGAATGTACAGGGGAGAGGAAAGGGGAACTCAGAGCAATTCCTGGCAAGCTAAGGCATTAGGCTAATGTAAAATATCTGCAGATCTGTTCAAAACAAGTATTGAAAAGAACTTGGAAACACTGCTGTGCCCTGGAAATTAGTATGGGAAACAGCATCTAGTTCAGAAGACTAGAGGCTGAAAGGAGTAAAACTATCTGGGGTAGTTAGGCAATCCTACAAACCTGCCTAGGATCACGTTGTGCCAGTATCAGGGGAGCCCTCTAGTACAAATTATTTTGAATCTGTAATGGCATCAACAAGATGGTTTCATTCCCCCTCCTCTTGCATTTACCGGGGTTTTTTAATGTTAAGTATTCTTTCAAAGTGATAAATGCTAGGCATTATTCACCCTAAACTTTCATTTTCAGAAAGCCCTGAACATTACAGACACATGCTGTGACAGGATTTTTAAAAAATCTCAGTTCCCTTACAAAAGAACCCATCTTTCCTAAATTTCCATCAAGGTAACAAATACAATTTACAACCAAGAATCACCTCCCTGGTTCAATGCTACCAGAAAGGCTAGAAAAGCAAATCCTTTCCCTTTCCTTGGGGACTGTCTTTTAAAGCAGTCAGTGGTCATTTCTGAAAGAGAAACTGAGTTTTCATGCTTAGTAATGTGCTTCAAGGTCTTGTGTCTTCTTACGGCTGTCTTCTGAATACAGCAGTACGATCAATAGTTTACTTGGAATGGGATGGAATAGTTTGCATCAGTCTTGTGATCTGCATAGCAAAACAAGAGTTATGAAAGTCAGTGCGATCTTAGATGTTCTCCTCCCTCTAAGAGTAATATTGAGCATTGCTGATAAGTCCGATTAGCAGGTCAATACCTGCATAAATCCAGGGCCTCTAACAGTGTGGGATGTGGATTGGATGCAGGACTGTTCAGCGAAGCACGTAACGACATTTTTCTCAGCACCATGCCATCCCACACGCACGTTCCACCAGGCATTAGCCTTCTGTGCTGTGCCCTTATTTATCAACTTCAGAGGTCTTGGGCTGAGCTATAAAATGAAAACATCAAACAGGACTACTTGCCTTATTTGAAAAAAATACTAAAGTATAATAAAAAGTCTGCAAGCACATTTTTAGCAGATAAAAGAATAATACTCTCAGCAAATAAATCCAGAACAAGTCTATATAAGTATCTCCCTTATTCGGGAAATGAAAGCTACCATAGTAATTTCACGACCTGTGACATTCTTGAAAACATTCTTCCAAAGAAGTAAGTGCTGCCTACCTCCAGTAAAAAACGCCTTAACTCCTTACAAATCTGGCAGAACTGAGCTCTACACACTTAAAAGATTTTGCAGCAAAAGTTTGCCATATTGCCTGGTGCTATGGTGTTATTTCTAAGTGTGTCAGATGGAGTCATGTTTGCTTAAGTGATTAAAGGTCTTATATGTTCACTGAAGTTGAAGTATTAACTCTTGGAGGACACACTTTAGTGTGGGTTCTTGGACTCACTTGTGCCATTTTTTTCTAAGCTTGGAAATCCTGCTTGTTTCTTTTCAGTGCTATTTATATCATCATTTTTGTGTAACTTTTCACTTTACAGTGATTAGCAAAGAATATTAGATCCAAACAAGAATGTGATGTATCAGAAATTTTGCTCTAGAGCTTTGCAGTTTAATATTGACTGGGTTCTGTGCCTTCACCTGGTAAGGATGTGTCATATAAAGGACTAAGAAATCATGGCATCTGTTCTTGTGTTACCTGAAGAGAATTTTGCCTATTTCTACCAAAAGTCTTTAACAAATATTATGAGACAGCAAACTGCATCAACAAATTTTGAGTACCTGATAGCTGGGAAATGTTTACTTTATGAGTGAGCATAGGCATACTTAATTTTATATACTTACAAAATTTTATTACAATAGATTACAACTAAATCAGGCAACATTAGGTAATTATAAAATCCCTCCTTTAATTAACATGAATTTATTATAGGTGTATTAACTATTATGATGTTGAACAATGAACATTAGGTAATTTCATATACCCAAATTGCAGAATTTGACTGTTTTATGAAATCTAATGGAATTTTATTTTTTTATTTAAATTTTAACAACATGTAATTAAAAATATATATAGTTTCATTTAGTCAATCCAAATGATCTCACAGTAGATTAAGGTATATACTTATGCAACACATGTGGCTGACGGGTAAATACCCACTCTCATTCTGCTTTAGGTAGTCTCTTTGGTGAGCACTATATTTTTCATATGTTGTCAGTCTCGGATGTATAAAATGACAATAATGAAGATTTTATCTTAAATCAATATTTCCGGTTCTACATCCTATTGATTACAGAGCCTTGCTTACTGCTTCTACTTTTTCTTTTTAACAACTGAATGCAATAATAATTTTACTACTGAATACAATAATAAACATCAAAAGTAGCATTGATATTGTGACTGGCAGCAAGTGATAGGCCTTTTAACTATAGAGATAGACAAGTGGAATCTAATTTTAGTTTTTATCCTTATAAGCATTTTTGTAGTAAATGGAATAATTACCCTGATAGCTGTTCCTTCTGGCATTGCATATGCTAGGTTCACTGCACTGAAGCTGCAGAATAAAGTGATATATACTTGATATATTAAGCTCACTCAAGAAGGAAAACTATTTACATGCCATATCCAAAAAAGATATATATTTTTTACTGGACTGTTTGCTTTTTTTTTCCCCTTTAACCATATATTGCTTAGACAAGTGGTAGCTGGTAGTCATTAATGTACACCTAAAGTATTGTCTAGGTAGTATATACTACCTTTCTTTGCTCATTCAGGTGAAGGAAGCCAGTGTGCTTTAAATTCAAAGTCAAAATGTTTTCTAAATTGGCCTCGGACCCTGTCACCTTCGCTGGTTTTATGGACTGAGAAATTTAATGGAAACTTTATGTGTGGCTTTAGCTGGAGATGAAGTTAGCCCATTATGCTTTCAGGCGCAATTAGGCTTTCTTGGAGTCTTTCCTTAGGATGCACATAACGTCTTAATGGAGGATAAATTTCTTATTTGACCTTCTCCTATTTCCCATTTGCATTGCGTGGTAGACTTATGGAATGGCTTGAATGACTTTCACCAAGAAAGGAGTAGAAGGACAGTAATGAACTGCTGTGGGGATAGACAGTTCTGATGCCTCCGGATATTTGGTTTGATGGTACATGTTTAGATCAGCAAGCAAGTGTGCCCAGTCAGTAGGAGCTCCAGGAGATGTTGACTTGGGGGAGGCCAATATGCCTTCTGGATTTTTGGTGTGAAGGGTCAAAGGAGAATATCTACCCCTGAACAAGATGGATCTATTATTTTGTTTTGTGCTGAGGAGATGGGAAAGAGCCTTAGACCCTCTGTAACTGCCACTGTAGATGTCAGAGCTGGTATCTCTTGTCCCTGTTCTCCTCCCCCTTATATGACCCTGCTGCCTGAGATCTCCAAATTGACGTCTGTGGTGAGCAATGTTCCGCTTGTCTTTCTGCAATTTAAACCATCAGCCTTGTCAGACCTTCCTGGTTGTGTGTAGCTACTTAATTTATTTGAATTATGGGGAATATGTGCATTTTTAGAAGCTGAGCAAAAATAAACTACACTTTTCTACTTGTAAATTATGTATACTATATTAATTTTTACTAATGCCTTTTAGTTTCACTCCTTTTAGCCAGCTTACTGTGTTTGTTTTCTGTCCTCTAATAACCTCAGACTGTATGCTGACATATTGAAACACTTTGTTTTGTTGCACAAGACATAAAACAGTATGCTCAGTCAGAAAGGCACTGTTCGGAGCCTTCTGAATAATCCTGAAGCTTGGGGAGGAAAAATAATTCAAACCATTCAATTGAAATGCTTTTTAGTGCAGAGTTCCTAGTGCTTGTGCAATAATATAATATTCTAAAAAGATGTAGTTTTTTTAGAGGTGCAGGTCTGCATGTTCAAAAGAGCCATCAACAGAATTAGGTGCTGAACTTCTTTGAAGTTGCTTTGAAATTTCCAGCTTAATTTTGTTTACTTTTGTGGAGTCAGTCATCTGAGTACAAGAGGAATACAAAATAAGAAGGATTTACCCTTTCTAGACTGTGTATTCATGGCCTTAGACAATGTGGAAGGAGTTTAGAGAGTTTTAGCATCTCTTTCACCCTAGGCTGCTCTTTCTTTCCATGGAGGTTTTAATGGGTTATGGTTTAATGGCTAACTATTTCCTGATTCAAAGTTACAAACGACTGCTTCAGTAGTATTAAGGCATTAGCAATGAATGCAATCCAGAGGCACAGAGGATAGCAATGCAAAATATGAGGGCTCTGTTCCTCCTTTTTCAGTGAGGAGTTCTTGCTAGAACAGGGGCAGCACAGAAAGAGAAGCACAGTCTTGCCGCCCAGTTTAGAGCATGGAATGGGGCTGGACAAAAAAATCCAGCCAATAAAAAATGTCCTGGAGTTTTCTGGATTTAGACAACATAGCAGGCAGATGAAAAGCAATATAAAATATAAATACCTGGAGCTGTGTCCCTCCTTCTGAGAGCAGATACTTCCACTATAAAAATTCATCCCTGAGTTATGATGTCATGAAAATTTCAGAAGCTAACCCCTAGATCTTTTGTACTTAAAAACTTAACTTTTTAAAATTATTTTGGAGTATTGACTTCTGCGCTCTACAAGCACGATGAATGCCCTGGAGCATGAAAGTTGTTCTAAATGGAAAATTTTCTGAAAAGCAAGAAAACATCCAGGGCTCTCTGAGATGCACAACGTTGTACACTGCAAGTAGCACTAGGTCTCAACAGTAAACTGGCAAAGTTGATTTATTTTTTGACAGACATTTTTAAACGGAGCGAAAAAGTACTTAACCTCCAACCAACAATTGTTAAGTCTTAATAAGTCTTAGTGCAACACAAATCTGATGATAGTTAGAACTGATAGAAAAATACAGCATCATTATTTGCTATAAAAGAGTTTTGTTTGACTGCATCTTAAGGCAATCGGATAGTAAGGATAGGTATTTGCCCAGATTCTGTAGCTACATCAAAAACAGAAGCTTAAGATTTTACAATGCTGAGATGGTAGCAAGTATTTTAATCATCTGGACCCGTATGTGAAGGTATATGCTAAATTAACAAAAAATTTTACAGTACTAGACCAAAGGCCAACAAAGTCCCTTTTATTTCTTAATGCAAGCACCTATCAAGGGTTTAATGTGCTTGAGGGGTGGAATAGGTAAGTAAACTAAAGACAGAAGGTAAGAGACTCTTAGACAGCTCCCTTGCCATTGTAATGGCCCTCCAAAAAACTTCAGTGGCAGGGAAGGGGCTGGTAGCATGCTGGAGGAACTAACTCTGTTTTCCTCTTAAAATAGACAGAGATTAGGGACATCTGTATGTGCCACATTAAGGAAATGCAGTATATAGCTCTATAAAAGGAAATGCAGTATGTAGCTCTTTAAAATTAGTAGTCTCGGCTGATGCTAGAAAAGTGAGAAGGCAGCAATCTTGAATGACTACTATACGAAGATCTCCCCACACCAGAGCAACGCTTCATCTTTTGAATATCTGTATCTTGTTCTTACTTACCCTGGCACTAACCCTCTAGTTTCCCTTAGTTTTCACTTCTCTATCCCCTCACTGCATTGCTAATTCTGATCTCCCTGTAATGTTATGAATTTGCCTCCCACCTGTGAGCTGATCTAGACTTAACAACTTAGCCGCAAAATATTCTAGCTATATTAGCAACTCCCATGGAGTTTTTTTCCTCCTCCTATACTCAGCTAATCGAGATGAGGCGAGTGAATATCCACATTATGCATAAATTTGATAGGCTATTCTGTTTTACTGATATTTCATTAAAATGCATTTCTCAACTCCTATCACCAAAGAAATAAGTCTGTTTAACTTTATATCCTTGAAAAAAATGCTGAAGAATTTTTCCATCTTCCTTCATACCTCTGATTATTTTTTCTTCTTTACGAAAGGTTCTAAATACTGGCATTCAAATCTGAATTTTCTTAATTTGCAAAGCAGGCCAGCTTAAGACATCATACATTAGAAAACATAGTTTTAGATCATTGGATCATTGGCTTCTGTCTTTCACATTCAGATCTGAAGATGTTGAGAAGCAATTAGAAATGCACAGCAGCGATACCGATTTATGACAATCTATTCTCAAATCGTCTGACAAGCATAACTGTCTGCTTTTGCCAGAATTCAACAGACTGTGGCAGTCATTTGCACTTCTCCCAAAAGGGAAATCCTGTGTCTTCCTGTGTTATATCTGAGAGGAAAAGGTAATGATGCTCAAGAATTGGTCAGTGACCTAATCACCAGCTGCCAGGGATGCTACGAACACACACAGTACAGTCAGTAATACCAATTGCCAGCATACTATTCAGTGGTTTACTTTTATGTTACATACTTGGCTAGTAAAAAGGGAGGTTGTAGTAAAATCTTCCCTCACAGAAAAGCGATTAAACCTGCCCTAGCTGTGTGTCTTGTAGGAAATTTCAGAAGATGTTTGCTTTTTCACTGGGGAAAGGTAGGAGACGGTGGGATTGGGATTTTTTCCTTTTCTCTGGAAAATTAGTATTTTTGTTCACAATTGGGAGTGAAAAATTACTTTGAATCATTAAAAGACACCATGAAGGTATTATGAAGCCAGTCTTTGTCCAAACACCCATTTGGGCTGTTTAGAAAAAAGAACTACTTGTATACCCAGAAGAGAGAAAAATGTATGGAAATGCTACAAATTGCGTATCTAATGTGGCTGGGGAGCAGAGTTAGCAGAGCATGCTTGTTGAAGAGAAGGTAGTGTGAAAAAATTTGCAAACTACTGAGGGCTTTGGCTTGCCAAAATCCAGTAGATTTTGGAAGGTTTATATCCAGTAACTTGATTCAGCTTAATCTGACTACTTTATCTTACATTTTAGTTGTCACTCTTCTAGTTCAATTCACTTTCTGGTAACTCTTTCACTGTAATGTCAAAATCGTGGAGAGGGTGATTTAAATTTAGTGGTTAGTTTGTGATTTAGCAGATTCAACATGACTAATGGTGAAGGAAATAGAAGAAAATGGTTGAATGAGTAAACTGAAAGAGTGAAAACAGAAATGGTATCAACGTGTTAAGTAACAAGACAGAAAGATTGCCTTTCATCTCCAAATACAGAAAAGCACTTTCATTTGAAGCTAACATATGTCATCAGAAAGATTTACCTGCCATGGTAGGATACTGAGGAATCTCAATGATATTTTTGAGAGAACAGGTGCTATCTTCGTCCTTGAAGTGCAGCCACTATGAATATTTAATTACTGTTCAGTGTCTCTTCAACACCACTTTTGCTCAGGAGCAGTCTTTACTCATATACAGTTGCCAAAGAAAAAGCAAGGAGTAAGGCCAAAAATAAAAAAAAAGATAAAGATTTAAACACAATGGGAAAGTTGCAACTTCTTATGTCACCATCACCTTCTATGTACCATAAAGCAAGCACTCACAAGACGGGACCAACCTGTTTTGTCCCTAAATACACTTCTTCCAGACAGCTCTAGATTTTTTGATGAACTACTAGTTGGTACAAATACAAAACTAAATGCAAGGTCAACACTTGTACTAGTCAAACCGTAGGAATAACATAATGATAACAGATTTTCTTTAGGGAGAAAATCAGGGCTCTTTATCCTGTGTGGAATCTAAAATGCCTTTGAGGATATATCAAGTGAGACGAGGTAACGCTGTAGATGGAATGACTGCAAGAAATAGTGATATGTTCATGTGAAAGCCTTTATGCTGTCATCTTGCATCCCTCTTCTTGGACATCATCTTTATTATCTACAGAGAATAGACTGAAAGGAAAGTGCCTACCATCTTCTTTTCTTTGTACATAGTATGTCTTGCCTCAGCCAAAAGCCTTGCTTCCACAAATAAGTTAGTGGATGTTTCAGTATAGCTATTTATGGACTCAAACATGTACCTAATACAAGCAAGGCTGCAGCCTAATCTTCGCAGTTTGTACATTTTGATATTTGTCCCTGTTGGGCTGATTTTTTTCCTCTTGGGATGATACAACAATTGCTATATGCCCAAGAGAGAGAAAAATACTCCTAGCCAAACAAACCAGGCTCAGAAAGAAGAAGGAAGGGCCTTGGATGGAGAGAAAATCGAAGAACTCTCCTTGTTTGGAGTGCTTCTGTTTCACCCCAGGATTATTAAAGGGAAGAAAAGTTACCTCAGAGTCCCGAGAGGAGTAAAGACCACTGAAATGGATGGATTCCTGAAGTGTCTTCTGCTTATATTTATATCTTCTCAGTCGCTCAGTCAGTCACCAGTATTTGGGACATCACCTGCCCTTCTGTCTCCATATGCCACGTGACACAGCAATACTGTGGTCTTTTTTGTATACCTAAACCAGGACAACATAAGCAACCCCAATGCTAGGCAGACTTATGTGGCACACAGTTAGCATCCGCTTTGAAAAGTGGGCAATGCTAGCTTGGCTACTTCTGCTAATGGCAGTCCCTGGGAGACAAACACAGAGGCTTTCAAGAGTGAAGATCTGTCATCCCCAAAGAAGCTCTTCTTCAAAACCAATAACCTCTAAACTGTGCAAATGGCATCTACTGAATTGCTTGCAATCTAGATTCATCCAGTCAAAGCTGTCAGATCAAAGGCACTGCTCTCAAACTCCTCTAGGTCATTGCTCTCCTTCAGGGTGTACTTAAAGAACTAAGCATTTCCTCTTTTCGTAAAAGGTGCTAAAATGTTCCCTGGTGTTAGACTTAAAAGCGCTGCAGTTTTCTGAAGAAATTCCCTTCCGTTATTGAAAGTGGCACAGCACTGGCTTGGTCCACTCCTCTGCCATCATCTGAATACCCTATGCCAGTTTTTTATGTAACTTACATAGTGTTCTGAGGACATATTCCACCCAGTCATGCTAATTTCTTCTGAGTCAAAAATAAGTTGTGTTAAAATGCTGTGCAACCAAAAACCAAAGAAGATCTTTTCTAGACAAGCAAATCTAGTGAACTCAGTTATGTGTCAAGGCACCTTGCTTTAAGTAAATATTTAAAATGTTTTGAAAATGTCTCATTTTTTTCCTATCAATCAGTTGTGTGAAATATTGATTCTGATTTCACAGTTCACCAAGAAAAGTGCGTGGAGAGCTTAGGTACAACTTCTACACGAAGGTTTTTCCACTTGCTGCTGCACGTCTCCAAAAGTTGTAAATTGAAAACAGTAAGAGTTAACTAGTATTAAGAGATTAAAACAAGACCAAGATGTAGACAAAAAGACCCTACAGGAAAGCAGTTCTATTCTTCTGTCTAATGCTATTGTGTCTTCCCATGCAGTCTTTAAAAGACATGGACCATGAAGTCAGCTAGGAGAAATTCCAAGTGGAGTTTTCTGGAAAGAAAAATTTGTACAGGTTGAGAGTCTGACCTAGTATCTTCCTTATATTTATAGTAACAAAAAGGACCTCTTAAATTGCAAAGGTTATTTTAAAACCTTTGATACACAGGCTATCATATTTTCAGTGATACTGAGCATTCCAAGTGCAAAATTTTTCACATTCGGAATACTTCAAAGATGTGCCCTTTTCAGCAGTGGAAACTAGTCATCGTTAAAATAGTAATTGAATTGTAGCAGTCTATAGTTATGTCATCTGTGATAAATACTTTATATAAATGATAAAAAAAATGAAGTCAGCTACAAGTAACAGTTAAAAATATTTTATATTTAGTTGTTTCAGAGTACTATTGAGAAGGCAGCATAGCAGAAGGCTACGAAAATGGCCTGCTGCGTTTGTGGCACACTTCCTGGAAGAGTGACAGACGTGTCATCTTTCTGTTTTGTTTTGTGTTTTTCTTGAGTCATATCGGAGGTGAGGTGACATATCAGAGCCAAAGAAGTCAGTCTGTCTGTGATATGATTTTCATTTCACTGAGTGACTTTCCGCAAAACATAGCAACGCTGACTACACTATACAGCAGTTCATATTAAGAGCATATAATATTGCAGGATTGCAAACAACTTGTGGTCACGGTTACAAATAAACTATGCAAAATGAAGGGATTATATTCTCTATACCTGTGCATTGCATACTGCAATGCAAAGGTAGCAGCACAAACATCCCTACAATAAATGTGGGTTTTTTTCAGAGATAGTCAAATAAGAGGTTCATTATGAGATAGGCAGGTTTGTATTATGGCTTTTAAAAGGCACCCAAATGCTCTGCTGTGGCATTTTAATATAAGTGAGGTGAATAAGGTTGTGCATGTGTAACGGTGGGTATTTGTCTCAAGTTCTTCATATACTTTTGGAGAGCTAAAATGAATGCCTCTATGCTACACAGGTCTTGCTTGCTGGAACACTGCAAGGGACCCTGAATTTTTGTGTTTTGGTGATTTAGTATTTTCACATATTAGGTTTCTCTCATCTGACCTCTATGTCTTTGAAATGTAATCTCCATTCACTATTGCGTATTCCTAGAGTATTACTTGCACTGAAGCATCAGTCAGGTCAGAGCCCAAGCCTTACCCAGTCATCTCTCACTGCCCAAAATGGCATTACAAACATGGTGTTCAGAAGGTTCATATCAAAGTCTAAGACAGATATCAGTGAAGTCACGTGCAAGAATCTGCTTTTTGCTGAGCATTTTTTCCCATTTGCAAACTCAACTGATGTGAAGTTGCACCTGCATTGTCAGTTACCCACTAGGCAATACAGAATTCAAAAAAGCTAAAGAACCTTTTGTTTTTTTAATTGCTTGAACAACAATTTGACAATTTGTGAAGACCAAGTCCAGGTGAATTTCCATTACTTAGGGTATGTATAAATTGCAGTGTCAAAGAGGAGAAAAGTTCAGAAAAAGCCTATAGCAGCCCTGAGGATATTTCAGCGAGTCTCTCTTATTAGAAAGACAGTCACATCCTATGCGGGCTTGAGGAGGACTCATCCTCCCTGCTGGTCTAGAGGAGTTGTGGGGTTCGTTAAATATATGGAAAGGAGGTCAGTTAGGGCTCATCATGTTGTTGTAACTTGCAATATAAATATATCTTGAATACACTTAAAACACCATAAATCCTGGTTAGGACTATAAGGAGTCTTTGACAGACTTTCCATGGTATTAAGTGAGCCCACAGTGACCTATTGATAGGTCATCAGTCTTCTTCCTAGTTAATCTTAAATATTAACCCATTTTGCAGGTAGGCTAGCTTCAGAGAAAGGCCAGCATATAGCAGCAGTTTTAGCTCCCTGAAGTCACAGGCTATATTTTCTTTTGTAATGGAAAGAATTGCAATAACGTGCTCATTTTCAGATATCATTAGGTAAATCTGAGAGCTGAGTTCAAATGTGAACCCAGGCCATATATCCTCTTTCTGCGGAAGCTGGGGTTAGACAGCCCCAGATAGACACAGGGGTCTGGCAAAAATGCTCTGTGCTGATGCCTAGCTGCAGGTTATGTACTGACCATACTGAAAACACAGATTTGAAATTACTACATGCAGGTCTACCACAAAAATATATCACAATGAAATCACACCACCCTCAAAGAACACAGGACCAGCTTTTATGAGGAACTTCAGGATTGGGTTTAAAATATGTGGAAATCAAAGTTACACTACCAGTTCTATTGCCCCATAATTCACACAGTTGTAAGTATTAAACTGCCAGTCACCAAAAACATTAACCCATTTCTAACATGCTAACGCAATGATTTACTTTGCAGATGGTCACAACAGTGTTTGTCATGACACAAAGTATGCAAAGTTCTTCTGTTCTTTGAATCTGGTAAAGCTGTGGATTGTCAGACAGCTATACTTCTTGGAAGTTCGTAAACACATACATAGTAAACAAACCGACACTATTTTGGCAATAAACTGGGTTTACTGCCTGTTTTTCTTGAAAATTCGGTTCTTTCAAACCATTATTTAAAGGTGAATTGGGCTTAAAAGTCAAACTAATTTCTGAGTTGGGGGGCCGGGGGGAGATCAGGAACATAGCACCTTTTTGTGTAGGGGATTTTTTTCCAGAACATGCCTCTTTCTAGAAGAGGAGGTATTTTCATGCTCATTCTGAAAATGCACTTTAGAAGTTCTGAAGGCATAATCCGGTATTTTCCGTGCAGTACCCTGCACCAATACCAAGATTATTACGATTTCAAGAGCACTTGAGCTGGTAGATCAGGTATTATGTCAGGTATTTCAGGTACATATAGGTATTTCAGGTCAAACTGAGGCATTCAGAAACCATCAATATATTAACTATATTTTTCTGTGATATCTGAAACACAGGCTGTAATTTATCATGTCTGCTAAAACTTCCAATTTCAGTGATATTCCTTGTTTTTAGATACTAAAATACATGTTCTTCATCACTTTTTATATAAAATTTTAGTGATAGTACTTCTAGTTCTCATTTCCAAATGAGCAAATGATTATAACTCTAGATAGATTCTCAGATCTCTGAACCATAAAAGTAATAATAAAATTAAAATAAAAATTAAATAAATTAAAAATAAATTTTAGTTGACCTTATTTTAATATTTTGATATGACATTTCTGTTGCCAGTTGGTCAACTGATGGCATATTTATTGCAATAGCTAGACTATGTAAGATGCAAAACTGTGAACTTGCCTCTAATTATCAATATTGGGTTACTCATATTTCTGTATTGATCTTTTTTCCTAATTTCATGAGTAGTTCTTGGCATAGCTTTATGCTGAACCTCAGCAGTTTTTTTAGAAGACTGTGAATTTCCAAATACGTGTTACTTTTGATGGAAACCTTACTAGTACAGCTATTGAACTTTCATAGGTTCCAACAAAACAAACTGTTTAAATCTTATCACAATACTATCTAAATCCAGAAGTTTGGCTCCAGTTATTACAGTTTAGACTTTATGGGGCCAAAACTCCATTGCAGCTTTTTGTAGTGGAAAAATACAGCAATCTCATGATATAATATTATAGCTGTTTAATAAGCCCATTACAACACTGGATAATCTAAACCATTTGTTCAACTGTTCTTATTCAATAGAATCTCCCCTTTCCCTGGAAGAATGGAGTTTAGATTTAAATTTGCTTGGTGCATCTTAACTTCAGTCAAGCCCACTAAATTCCACCAACAGGCTCTGCCTTTGGAACAATTCTTCCTATGAAAAGAGTTCTTATAATTGCTTAATGGAACCTGGTGATGATTCACTCACATATACGTTAGTACATCAGAAATATAGAATTCAGTGTTCAGCTTGGGAATAGTTAGATGGGATTAGCTAATAACAGAACTATATACTTCAGGCTTTTATGATTTAAGACTAATGAATGCTATGTACAACATATGCCTACAGATATATTTCCTCTCTCTATATATAAATATATATATATATATTTCACTATAATAACTCTAAATATTTATTTTCAACATTACTTTGATCTAAAAGTATTGCATATTTAGCAAGATGTCCAAGCTTTCTGTAAGCTGGTTAAGTAGAAGACATCTCTGTTGCTCCCTGCTGACAGACTGCAATGAATCCACATGAATATTTTCGCACTGGTTTTATTTACTGTGAAGATGACTGCATCTCATGTTGGAAAAAGTTCATTTTATACAAGCATATATGATTATCCAGAAATAGAAATGAGAAAAAGTAATAATATCTAAGCTGTTTTGGATAATTTGACTAAACAGTTTGTTTAATAGTGGACATTTATATAGATTTGATAAAAATAATTATGATTATAATTGTATGCCAAGATATTAATATTTATCTGTTTATGCTTCTTTCTGTATCAAACATCATTACAAAGATTTTTTTCTTTAGATTTTCAAAAGTGTCCACTAATTTTATTGCCCATTATGACAGTGAGGGGTGATAAACTGCTGCAGAGGAAATCATGCAGAAGTGGGGATGCTTTTCAAAACTTACACCTTTTCTATGGTGCAAATTTGACCAAAGTACTAAGTGACAATATGAACGTTAATGTGCATGAATTTCTAGCTCTGAATTACTCCCACAGTTTAAAATTTGTACTACTATGGGTAACTGCAGTTGTTTGCATTGGATGCAGTTGCTACTACTATCTATTTTCAAGTTTGTTGTTGGTACTGTAGTGATAATAGGTGCTAAACTAATCTGCACAGCAATTGTTGATCCTCATTTGAAGGGAGAATAGAAAAGAGAAGCATTGAATCAGCAGAAATGGCTGGTTGAGCTCCCTCCCAGCCTGCATACTGCAGGCAAGGGGGAGGATTCTGGCTAGCAAAGTAAGGTGGCCTCAAGAATGAGTAAGGAGAGGTGATGGAGTGGCAGTTTGTTCACTTTGCAGCTGCTTTTCTCAGGAAGTCAGTTTGCTTTTTCTGGGAACTCAGATTCTTGTCATCCCTACACACTGTGGATTTGCCTGCTGGTTTTTATTTTTATCAGCATTCTTGGCCCTCTAAATATGGCAACTTCAAACGTATGGTTTGCAGCTGACTGTTCTTCCCTTTGCGAACCTTGCTCTAGGTTGTCTGTTCATCCACTCCTATGGGACAAAATGTACAGTCTGCCTGTAGCACACATACTGTATTTTCAATTGATTGAAAGTAACTCTGTTCTACACATCGTTCCAGAAGAACAGAAAAGTCCCATTTTCCCTAGGGCTCATACCACAAGCATTCTAGTTCAACTTGGTTTTATTTCTTTGAGGCAAATCCTTTCTGAGTCATCTGTTTACAAACATCATGAAATTATTAATGTCTCTGAAGCCACAGATTACTGTGGCTAAACTTGTGTGAATACTTTCTGCTAAGCCCCTGTGGAACTGGGTTTACATGAATATATATGGGAAAATGACAAATTTATGTTGAAAATAAACAAGACTTGATGGATTTTCCCTTAATTTGAAGATTAAAACATCTAAGAATTTATCAAAAGGTTTGGCATTTATCAAAGCCTGATAATGCATAAAAATTTAGCCTGGAATATAAATTCATGTATATCTGGTAAAGAGAAACTCCCTTTTTTGTTCCATATAGTAAAATACAAAAGACTGGCATTCTGGACAGGAGACAGGAGTCAATATTCACTGACTTTCATTTCTCTGAAGAATAACTAGCAGTTAGTATTTGAGAGAATCATTAAAAAATGTAGAGTTGGCAGTGAGGGGTTTTTTTCCAGTGAGGGTTTTTTTTCCAGTTGAATGTGTATCATTCTCATTTCTAACCATCAGATTAAATTTTAGCCAAGCCTAGGAAGTGTAATTTATCTTCTATTTGGTTTTTGATCATAACTGTAATGCTTACTACTCTTGAGATCTAAATAATTATCAAAATTCAATGTCTTAAGTTCATGTGTGTGCATGCACACATATATACACAAACACGTATACATATATACACATATATACCCGCACACGTATGCATGTATGGGCATATGTGTATATATACACTCACATATATGTAGTTGCACATAAAAAGACATTTGAAAAAATTACTGCTGTCAAGTTAAATACAAAGAAACAAGAATACACCAGCTGTTATTTTTCACAAATTATGTGTCTGCAGTATGACCCAGCCATTCTGTTTTCCAAGGGCTTTTACTCATTTAGATCACAACGAGTACTACCCAATAATTTCCTCTTTTTTAACTGGCTTTTTGCATACTATCCGATCTCTGACATAAAAAAGGAATTCATAGTCTTCTTCCTAAGCTTTTTTGTGTTGTTTGTGTTTGTGAATTTATCTTCATTAAGTATCCTTGACCTTAGGAACCAGGTGCCAGGTCATAGACCTCCTCATAGCACTTACCTCTCAAAACATATATCCCACTAGTCTAATTTCTATCTGAAGGTTCAGCATTCTGGAAATCAGTTATGGGGTCTCATGTATGAGATGAGGAATACAATGTTTTCCAATGGATAGGTACAAAGATATATTTCTGTTGACCGCATTCATCTGCTTTAACCGCAGATCTTTCTGTTTCTAGACCTTCCAGACTCCTTAATAAACAAGTTGAGGCTCATAAATTACCTTTATCAGCAAGAACAAAGCAGCGTCCTGCACACCTGCCTGCCGAGCTTGTCCACCTTGAGTGCTGGTGGGGTCAGTCTGCTAGAGTTATGTTATCAGGTGAATGAAAATGGTGAAACAGTACATTTACATAAATGGGGCAAACTAAAATTATAGCATAAACCTCAGTTCTGGCATTTACCAGCTTTCAAGCATTTGACTTTGCAGCACTTTTCTCAGTGTTTTCTGTCATTTGCTGTTTTTTTTTAAGAAAACTGAAAAAATGCTAGAAATTTTATGAAAATGTTATCATATTGAAACCCATCTGCTCAACAGCAGAGCTAGATGTCTTATCTGTAGATCTCTGCCAGCTGACCTGCTACCGTAACTGAAATCAGTGGTAAGTTATCTCTAACATTAAGGAAGTGAGCACTTTCCTAGCTGATTTCACTGGAGGGACCTGGGAATCCTTGATGTCTGAGTATGATTTGCATGTCCTGGGTCACTTTCTCCTGTCTGCAGCACTTTGTCCCACTTGCTTTGTCAAGTCTGTTGTCCTCTTCATATTCATTTCTTCTTCAAAAAAACATACTGTAATAGTCATAGTACTGCCTGCTTTTATTTCTGTTTCTCTTACCACTAAATTTGTCTACTTCTGTGTATCCCTTCGTTCTACCTCTGCGAAATCCCATCCCTTCCCTACTCTTGTCCCTAGCCCACTCCTATTTGCCTCCTTCTGCCATTTCCAATGCCTTTGTCATCCTTGCATTGCTCATCTCAGTTTCTGCTCTCCACGCTTTTGCTACTCCTTTCCGCCCCCGGGTCCAGTTCTCTGGCAAGCCATCCTGTTTCTCTTCCCACACCCAGCTCCCAGCTATGGCAATCTCCAGGACTCCATCTCCAGGATGCAGTGTCATTCCTCTCCTCCTTGGCCAGCCACTGGCATTTCGAGGGAAAAAGGATCACAAATTCTCTCTAGCAGTGCTTTGTGGTGTAGTTTTTCTCCAAATAGAAAATTGTTCCACAGGAGTTAACCATATTTCAGTAAAAAATTGTTAATTTTTGTTTCAAATCATATGCAGTTGAAAGGATTCTTCTAATAGAAGACATCTTGGGCAACTTTCATAAGGAAAGGTGGTACCTGGTGGGCCAATAGTGTGGCTAGCCTGATGGTCCATACTTTATCTACACGTTTTGTGTTGCTCCAGTGGTACAAAGCAACTGCAGATTTGCATCTGTTTAGGTGAGGTTTGTAGGGCCTTTCATATCCATTCGGTATTGTAAAGCTGCAGGGTATTGATAAATCTTATCTATTCACTCTTTGGAGATATAGATATGTATATTTTTGTGAATCTCTTAAGATAAGGTTTGTATTAATGATAACTGATAACAAATAATTCAGGATGGTTTACCTGGTTACTGGTGCTTTATAAGAACTGAAGACAGCTGCTTTTCCATGGTCTTTTGGTGTACGTGAGTAATGCAGCAGAAAACAAACTGTAGCAAAAGAGCATCTTGGTGAAAACTTTCAAGCTACCAGATGACTTTCTGTAACATCAAATTGGATATAGTAAAATTAGATCTGTACCGCATATCTCAGACAAATTAGGACATTTCAGTGGCTAGAACATATCAAGTGAAACAGCTATTCCTGTTGTAAATAAGAGTCTCAGTAGGGCTGCTCCTATAAGCTTAAAAGAGAAACCAGCTCCTCTCGTTACTGTCAGGATTGTTTGTTCAGTGCTGGTTCTAAAACAAGCCAGGATGAGATGCTTAGGAAATCCAGCCATCACTCATAAATAAGCAGGAAGCATTTGGAAATAAATGAGAATGATAGTGTGTTTGTTTGTTTCTATCTATCTATCTATCTATCAAGCTGTGGAAATACCTAGTAGTTCTTATCAAGTGTATGAAGCATTAGAGCACATACACTAATGGTGTTTTCTATGCTACTTCTAAACTTTAATTAACATAATTGCATTCAAAGTCAAATAAAATATTCAGCATTAAACTCATCATTATAACTCCATGCATGTATTTAGGTCCTAAGTTGAACTTTATCTTTCTTTTATCTCTATTAATTTCTAGTCTCTGTTTCTGTCCAATAGCTTCATATGCCAACTAGAAATAATAGCTGATGCTGAGCGGAAAGAATTACAAGTTGAATAGTTAAAACAAATGATACTTTCGCCTAAAAGCAGGGAAACGCTTAATGCAATTACTCGGTCATTTCTTTGCTGCTTGATAAAAAGGGAACGATTACTAAGCATTTACACGAGTATTTGTGTAAATGTTCCACTGATTATTAATAATTTATCTGCTAGCTGCCGCTTACTTATTTAAAAATAATGCTTGCAAATAACTTAGCTGACCAACCATCAAATGCAAATAACAAAGGGGTCACATTTTTAAACAAGACAAATGCTGAGGTATTTTGAGTGAATAATTAAGCAAATACCTACAAATAATTAATTCTTCACTTGTAGTCAGTATTGCTTACTCTCAAATGAACCGTTGCACTGTGTTTTGGGCACTGCGTTTCAAGAAAGAGCAATGTGAGACTTTTCAAAGGTGACTCGAGGAATGACCAGAATCCTGAGAAATATGCTTGTGAAGAAAGATTAAACGGGTTGGAGTTGTTTAGTTTAGAAGACAGGTGAAGCCTTCAAACACATAAATGCTTGCTCTGTACCCACTAAGGTTATGAGTAGATGTACAGGTGAAAATGTTAGCAAGAGACATCAGGGTTAGACATTAGGAAAATGTTCTTACAGTGAGGATAGTGAAACACTGGAACAGATTGCCTAGGGATATTGTGGGGCATCTGCCACTGAAGATTTTTTTTTTTTTAAGCAGATTAGACAAATAATACACATCATTGGGAAGAGTTTTGTATAGTTGATGCTTTCTCAACAGTTTTGCATACTAGCTGACTTCTCAAGGTCCTTACCAGGCCAATTTTCTGTGTTTTTCTATTCTGAAATTCTTTGACTCAACCTGCAACTACTTGCTACCTGAAAACAGGATGCATTCGCAAATGCCTTGCACTAAGTGCTTCTACCTCAATGGGCATTCTCCAGTTCTGTCTTTAGTGTGCCCTTTTAAATCTGTGGAAAAACACGCCCTCACTACCACACTGATAAGATGTATATACCTTTCTCTGTTTTTGACATTCAGAAACCTATATATAGTTACTGCCAACTCCTTTGGAAATAGTTTCTTCTCAATGGCTTCCTTTGATTCTTCGCATTGTCACCAGTTGTTGTCACCGGCTACGTAGCCGCAGCTTGCTCGGTGTCCAGTAAAACCACTGGTGGTTTCCATGCAATATTAGAAAAAGACTTTTTTTAAACATTAATTTCTGTCTGTAACAGGGTCTAACATGTTTTAAAATATACTTACAGGGCCTTTTTTTTTTTCTTTCTGGAAATCATATAGTCAACTCTATGTTCCCCTTCAAGGAAAGTATTTTTATTCAGAAAAAAACTGACAATCAAACAGCTCTCTCGTATAAATTGTTGATATTGTAAGCAACAAATGAGTTCAACTTAATTGCTGCTCTAGCTTTTAGCACAGAGCTGAAAGGTCCTGAAACTCTGGGAATGTTCAGATGCTGCTGCAATGGTTAGCGGGTGCTTTGCCATAAAGGGTTAAAAGAGGAAATGCCTCTTCTGCCCTTGCATTTAAGGCGTAAATGTTCTGACATTCCTCTCCTCTCCTGAGAATAATCTGAGATGAAGCACATAAAACATTGTAAGAGGTTGTCAGGGCGCCCCAGGGGCCGGCAGGGCACGGCAAGGCTGCCGGGGCCCATTCCCACCCCAAGGGAGCAGGGCACCGGGGGGCAGCCCCAGCCCTGACGCCGGGCACCGCCGGGGGGCTCGGCCAGGCCGGGCCGAGGCTGGGCCAGGCGGGTGCCCGCAGGCCAGGGTGGGGGGCCATGGCCAGGCCTGGGCGGGCCTGTGAGGCAGCCGGGGCTGCGGCTCCCACGGGGGCTGAGCACGAGGGCTGCAGCCAAAGGCAGCTCTCGGGGTCCGGGCGCAGCGCATCCGTCGCCCCTCACCGTGGCCACCAGCGGACGGGGGCGCCCTCGGCTGCGCCATCGCTGCGCGGGCTCCGGGCCGCGGCCACCAGCCCCCCGGGCGGGGGGACGCGCTCAGGGCCCCCACAGAGGTGCCTGTTCTCATGTGGATATCTTTTCAGTTGAAATCCTCAGATGTCGATAAGCCTGAACTCCAGTCTGTATTAACGAGGAGGAATTTGTTTCAATGTCTCTCCAGAGCTTGGAAATGCAGATATTTTGAATATGGATATTAATAAGCCTAAAACCAAATATTTTGCTAAACAGTGTTGAGCTACTTCAAAGGTATTTTCTGTATTTGAAGCTACCAAAAATGCACACAGCCAGTCAGACTTATCGCTATAGAATTCCATGGGTTTTATATCAGGAATTATTTAGTTAATTTAAATGTCAGGCTCTTTTCATTTCAGATAAAAATGTTACTTTCACTCTCCTCTGTGGGGCAAGAAGCGGGTATGAAACTCATATTTGTGAAAGTTCAAATATTGCCATTCAGAGCAGTGGGGTACACCAAAATGGCAGATAAGCAGACAAATCTGGATTTTGCTTCCAGCGATACCACACTTCTTTCCCTGCGTCCTACCTCTTTTCACACTCCTACCCTTTTCTCCAGTGCTTTACTCATGCTAACTCAGAAGTGGACAATTCAGATTCGTAAATTTTTTTGTCTGCTATAGGTGGCACTGACTCCTTTCTGTGGCCCAGGCAGCAGAGGGAGACCCCTCAGCCAGGTTTGCGAATGGCAGGTATAGTGAAAAGCAGAGCTAATAAAGCCTGCTTTCCTGATGGGTTAATGTCCTTCATCCCCCTGAACTGTCCCATCTTCCACAATCCTCCCCGGTCACCACTGCCATAGGCATCGGCTGCTGTTCCTCTCCCGGGCAGGCGGCACAAGGCTGGAGCTGAGGGCTGCGCACAGATGCTGACAGCCTGCCAGGGACCTACACGCCTACTGTGGGTCCCACAGCCTTTTCTGTCATGGGGTCTCTTGTCTGGGTCTCTGTCTTGATTTATTGTGAATTTAATTGTCATTCTTCATTAACTGGAGGATTCAGGATATGCAACTTCTGTTTAATCCATATATTATCAAAACTTATGAGCCCATACCAGGGCTCATACCAGGTACAGCTTGCAAATAGCAGCCTGCTGCTTGAGAGTTCAGAAGTTCAATTACAAATGTTCACCCATATCCCCACATACCCCCAATTTTCTGCCAACTGTTAGCATTTACAATTTAAGCTATTTTTTCACCTAAAACAGTCCTATGAAAGGGACTGTTTCTTCCCCAGAATTTCATTTTAGCATAGGAACTGCCACAGTACATTTACAATACTACTCCAATATTTGCCTTAAATTAAACCTGACTGGAAAAGCTAGTTCAAGGGATCTGAAACACTTTTGGGCATTATTCCCAAACCGTTCTTGGCCCATTCGATAAGGATTTCTGTTTTGAGAAGAATGATGGTGGATTGGCACCTTACTGAGAGCTGGATGAAGTCTTTGTTCAATAGTAAATCACTGCAGAGCTGTGAGATTGCCCTCAGGTCTGGGGTTACCAGTCTTCACTGTCAATCTATCTCCCTTGCCCACACACACACACATATGCATCTAAGCACTTTTGAGTGTAAATAAAAAGAATAACTGAACTGCCCGGGGACAATTTCAGTGATATAGTAAGGAACACTTAGCTGCATTGAATTTTAACCTTGTTCCCTCTACCTGTCCCTATCTTTTGCTCCTTATTTCCTTCAATGTAGATTCAGTACAGTATATGTAGATTCAGTACAGTATGTTAGCTGGTAGCTGAGTTTACCTCCTTATCAGTCTCTCAGCTAATGAGTTTGAGGCGAATACTTACCTCTAAAATGAGGTAAGTGTACAGATAACTGATATAAGAACGAACAGGTTTCTGGCAAATATTCTCTTAGGCTGTGGTTTTGGTGAAATCAGGAGAGCGTGGAACTGCAGGACATTGAGAGTGAAATTCTAATCTATGCAAGGCAATGTCGAAACTCTTTAATTCAAAGACCAGAAGTTTGCTCATTGTATACCTGTGTTTATTGTTTGCTACGTGATTATTTGGGGGTAAATCATTAGTTATCTAATAATACTAAGAGGAAAATAATGAATTAATTATGTTAAAATATTATTATATTCTATTATAATATGTTATATTATAATATATAATAGGATACATATTACACCGTTACACTACTACTACTGCATTCTGGTAACTTACTTTTGGTAGCTTTATTTGCTTTTTAACATCTCTGTTGAAGTATTTCATGTACAAAGATCTGATTCAAAGTCTTAGCCTGTTCTGGAATATCAGCTAGAACTTCAGTTGCATGACCAAGCTGCGGTAGAGCTCAGAAAAGTAGGCTGAACACACCTTTGTATAGCACTTCTTTATTAGGGCACCGCCAGCAATGTGAGCTGCCCATATGAAGATACCCAAACACCTCCCATGTGCTTGTGCTGATACGTGCACCAGTCCTAAGCAACGTGAAGGAGGAAGCCAGGTTGGGCGTTAAGTGCGTGCAATGCCAATGAGAAGGAGCTATCACAGTCCCCTTGTTATGTGATGCAGACTGTGTACTGCCCAGTGTGCTGCTAATATTGGCAGGCCACCAGCCACCTTTCAGGGTAAATGTGTTTCAGTATTCTTTCCATTTACCTCTGGATTGGGGAACTGAAATCAAGCCTTGCTCTGAACCGCAGAGGACTTCTGCAACAAAGCCAGGAACTAAACCAACATCTTTGATAACATTTTGATCCTTTAGGACCATGCTTTTTATTCTTCTAGAGTCAACTAGAAATATGTAAGAAAAGAAAACTATGCTCATTTTTCTGCTTTGAAATTTAGTGAGACGCTTAGGTGCAAAGCTAAAGTATAAAGGAAGACAGGGCATTTGAGCCATCACGTTTTTAGTAATTTCAATGAGATTAAGGGGCATTCTTATTCTATTAGGAATTGCCTCATCCCTACTTTCCAAGTACAATAATTTCTCAGCTACAGAACAACCATGTTGCAGTTAAGTACAGTAGAATCAATGCTACCAACTAGAATAATTTCTAGTATTTGGATTTAGTAATAATCTTGAAGACCTCAGCTGGTGATGATTGACTTGGCCTGTTACTAAATTCTGCTTAGTATTATTTTCCCAGCTTAAGCAGTCACAATTCTTATTCTTTTTGACCTAAGAGTTTATTACATATGTGCTGTGAGGGGATTCAAAAGCAGGATGCAGAATTTGGAAGCTTATTAGATTTAGAGAAGAGTTAAATAGCTTTATCAATACAGAAGGTCAGGATAAAACATGAATTGCTTACTTGCACCTGTAAACTGTATAAGAAGATGTCATAATGATTAATTTTTGTCCACATATAACAAATTTGCACAATGCTGGATTTTGAAACTTCTTTAAAATTTGGATTTTATTCATCATGCCAGATATTTTAAACCACTACTTTACATCCTCTAAGGCTATACCATAGAAAAGGAAGAATAAATAGTTAACATCAACACATAGAAGTACATGCTAACTTAATTTACGCTTTGGAGCCATAAATTTGCTATTTAAGTTCCTTAAATAAAAATCACCTATATTTCAGACTGGTAACTTCACTCCTTCAGTTTCTATCCTCTTCATTTCTTTCCAATTACTATCTGTTCTATTTCCATGACCTACAGCGAAATTGCATGTGTCTTTAATTAGAATTTCTTGAGTGGTCGGATGAAGACTGTAGATATTTCCTGACTATTGCGACTGTTTTACCCTGAGTGTGCTGAAAACCCCTCCTAATTTGTAACAGCTTGCAAAACTTTTCAACAGCTGGGGATTGCTCATTCAGTGCAAGAGTTGATTAGATGTCTGTCAGGTACTGTTGAGGTATCAATCCCCAATTCTGCACATCCTGTCACATAGCGGCTGGTCAAGAATTCATTCAGTGGGCAAGGCAGAAAGCGTGGCCGAGCTGTGTGCTCATTCTTATTCATTCAGGATTTAGGCATGCGTGCTAGTGTGCAAACTTCTGTGCACAAGCTTTGTCACTATCTCAGGCTGCATGACTAGTTAACATTACTAGTTATTCACTTATGATATCCTTTAAAAATGTTTGACCTTACACCACATTTGCAAGAAAAGGGATCAGAGTGTAGATGATATGAACTTGACAAAATCTGTCAAGATACTAATACTAATACTAGACTTAGCTTTAATTTCCTGTAAAGCCGTACTTTGCAAATGGTTTGAACTTCTCAAAGATCAAAATAACACTGGTCTCTTGCCAGTGTATACAGGTGATCTCCTGCTGAAGCAGGATGCATTTCAAGTGCCTAAGACTCTCTCCTTCATAATTCTCCTGTATGACCCTACTCTCTGACTGTACTGGCTAAGTCTGCGTCCCCAGAAATTGCAGGGGATTTACAATGGTGCTGTTAAACTAAATCATGGGTTTTTTTTTAAACAAATAAACCCAAAGTAGAATAGTTAATGAAACCTAATTTCCTTTACATTTGTGCTTCTCCTCCCCTAAACCACACCTGTACCTTCAGTAGTCTTCAATCCCTCCATATACCCAATATAACCCTATTACATAAGATGGAAGAGGCTGGAAGAACCCATGCTACCAAGCAGAAAGGGTATGAGCTGAGTTCTGCCTGCCTCCCCTTAAGAGGGGACAGTAATTTCAGTCCCTCTTCTCCAGTCTGCATCAGAGGATCAAACCTCTTAGGGAGCAACATTTTAAATGCTCATGTATTCTAAGAACCTAGTGTCTTAATGAGGAGATGAAATGGAAATAGTAGTGGAGGGGGGCTTTATGACCACTTTTATTGCACAGAATGTCATTTGCTAAACCAAGCATTGAATAAAATGGTCTAAGTTTTTAGGATGTTGACGGCGTCTGATAGAAAATCTCGTCTGTCCTGAGAAAAATACCACCTCTCAGAGTAAGGAGTTTTTACCTGGTTTCAATACAGGGTGCACGTAATTTCCTCCTGCTGCAATTCTGTCTGTGGGCTCACTTCTTCCCTGCAACCTCATTAGAGCTGTTCACTTGTGCTCCTTTTGCTTGAGACAGTTATCTTCAGGCTTTTGCCTCCTGTTCTCCATCACAGCAGTCCAGTTTCATGTAATCTTGATGTTACTAGCCTTTTAATCACAGAATATTCCAAAGATTTTTAGGCATAACTGTAACCACTATTCTACCATAATGAAGTAAATAGAAAATGCAAAAACACACAAGGATACTACGCACTTTCTTATCAGTCCCAATAGCATCTCCTCATGTAGGTTTATAATACACATACTTAAACGATCGGTAATGTCTATAAAAAATGTTTTCTTTCTTTTAAAAATTACTAGGAAATTACTGAACTAAAACACCTGATTAAGGCAGAGTTAATTACTCAAGGGTTTCTTATGCCCTTGCAGAACATCAGGCTCATCAGACCTCTGAAAATCAGCCAATAGGGAGTTTTAGCCTTCCTATCCCACCTCAGATCACAAACTCTGTTCTCTGAATCTACATCCCACAGTTTAATTGCTTACAGATGCAATCATTCCAACTTGCAGTTCCCAACTCCAGCAGTATCAAGGTTAAGGAAATAAATATACATGTTCTTAATTCTTCATTTCCTGTTTTTCAAAGCTGGAGTTATGCTTAAGTCTATATTCTGGAAGGGAGACGTCACTGTCCAACCTTACATCATTAATTATGTTTTATCAATAAATGGCAGGACATATATGTGCAGTTTACTGAAAACTAAAATTGGAGACAGCATTACAAATAAATTGAATTAATATCACTATAAACAACAAGGAACATTGTACAGCCTGTATTATTCATTTTGATAAACAATGACATAAAAGTATAATTTTTTATTTTCAGAATTTCTATCAGGTCACTGAACAGTTCCAGGATCTTATTACAGTTTGCTCTATGCTATGTGGGGCAGTGTAATTGTTAGAGAGAGATACTATACGTGTCTTACCAATAAAGAATTTAGAGCTGAAAAAATAAGCCTTTTCCTTACGGAAGAATACAAACAGAAGTAATTGTGCACTATCAATCATTTGCATTCTCCATTATTCTCTGTAATACTGGATGGCTTCTGTTCATTTTTATTTTATTAATTATTGCTTATTATTTTCATACACTTTTATTAATACTAAGCTATCTAATGATTTATCTAATACTAAGTTTCGAATTTTGATGCCCTGCAAGAATGAATAAATGGCTACACTTCTGCAGTAACAGTCATATTTATTCTCCCATTTTAAGGCAACTAGGGAATATACATTTATTTAATTCAAACCTCAGATTGTGACTCTGAAGTATAATTTCTCTTTTAACTTCAGAACTACTTACCAATTACAGTGTGTAATTCCATACCTCAGATATGAAATATTTTTGTCTAAACAAATATCTGGTTATAGAACTTATTTGAAGCTGGTTCCCATGGAAACAATGAGGCGGAATCATGTTTTTATCCCAAATGCCTTTTATTGTCACTTAAGAGAAACCATCAACTGTACCAATTGCTGACTGCAGCTGGTTAAACTTCATTCTCCTTTTCTGTGGTCTATACCCCCGCTTTGACACTGTATCAACAGCATAATGATAGTGATCATCCTGGCAGAGCATTCCTTAGCAGGTTTATGTCAAATTGAAGGATTACAGGCAAGCTTCAGTGGAACCTAACTGACGGATAATCTTCGTACTGACCCTATTAGAATAGGTGTGCAAAGTGAAAATGAATGTGTGTGTTCTGAAACAGCTGAATTTTAAAGCGTGCTCTTCTGTTCATCTGCTGGGTTAGGACCTCGGTAGTCAGCATCTCTTCCCATTACTGACTCTGTTATAAGCAGTAACTTCTCTTCCGTTTCTGATCCCCAAGAGTACCCTGTTACAATTCCTTGGTTCTCAGAGAGGGCCATAAACTCCAGTTCTTTGCCTATCACTGTTTCTACACAAAAGACCTAAACTAATTTGAGTGCCTGTTGTGACACTCACATTTTCTCAGAGCTTTCCAAAGACTTGTCCCAGAGATGGCATTTGGAGTACCACAGTGAATGTATCCTGTGCACACCCTTACAGGCATCTGATGAACGTCTGTTCTCTACCCCCTCATGGATACCACCTATCCCACCAGCCTGGACTGCCCATGTATCAAGGTTTCTCTAGTGTTTCTGTTAGGCGTAGCTCATTTGTCCCTGTCTCCCACCCAAGGTCAGAGCCCTTGTCTGACTGCACGTTTCAGCACTCACACTATTTCCCCTCTGCCATCATATTTAGACATCTGCCACTCACAAGGTTGTGGAAAGGAGAGAGTGACATAGATGAGACAAGCAGAGGCTGGGAATGCTGCCATGATGTCTATCAGGACCAGCCATCTGGCTCTTTTCTGGGGCCACAAATTCATGGTTGTTAGCACTAGTATCAAACTAGCAGTTCTCAAATACACCAGAAGCTTGGCATAGATGCTGGAGGTTGTTGCAGTCTTGCTCAGGCCACATTGATTTGTTACATTCACCAGGCTTCTGCCCGATATAAGTGTCTCAGTATAGACCTGAAGGGAAGTCAGGATATCAGCAGACCAAGGCTAGAACTTCTCTATTTTTTCCCTACATCTCCTTCAGAGGAGCCTACTTCAGTCAGTTAGCAACACATAGAAAGCCCCTCATCACCTGACAAAGTTGGGCACAGTGTTTTTACCAGTGTCCACAAATAACAGATGTTTTGTCTCAGAATTACTCAGTGTTTAATTTCATTGTTGAAGTCAATTTTTGAAACACATAGTTGTCAGGAGACAAATTATTTCTTTTGATCTGTCCAAAGTGTGCTTTACTGATCCAGGCAGAAGGGCTAGTTTTTCACTTTCTGCGTGGCAAATGTTCTTCCTCTCTTTAAATCCTTCTTTTAAACCTTCTGCTTTTGTAAATTTGTATAGCATTTATTTCCTTATCACATAGATCTGCATGCTTCTTGTGCCTCAGCCAAGAACTTCTGTACTCTGCCAGTTAGGTGAAACTGTTCAGGGACAGGGACTTCTCCTTCATGAATTATCATTTCTCTTTGTAAAATGCATATATTTTTATGGCACTCAACATATAATAATTCTAAAAAAATGGCACCAGAGTATTAATATCTCATTATTAGAGTTAAAAATAGGACAATAGGAATATATTCCACAAACACTGTCCTGTTTTTTCCTATTGTGAGTTGGATATGTGAAGAAGTTTCATAACTTTCCCAATTTTGCTAAAGTTATGACATAGCTTCCTGTTTACTCTCCGCTGCAGAAGAAAGTGTCAGTGTTACTACGTAAAAGCACCGTCTGAGGAACCAGCAGCAGCAGCTTCCCTACCTGCTGAGCAGCAATGCCTAGATACATGCCACTGGTAAGTAGTATTCAAATGGTGCCAGAGAGTTTCCACAATAAAAGATTATTTTCAATATGAAAGAGAAGTCCTGAGGCTCCTCTCTTGATATTAACTGAATGCCTATACTTCTGGTTTCTCAGATATATTCAAAATGATGCCTGCATTCTCTGCTGCTAAAGGAATACAAAAAATCTCCAATGATTATTTCACTTTTTCTCTAATTTCCATTAGTAAGAGGAAATTACTCAGAATTAATCAGACAAACTTAGAAGACGAATATGAGAAAAGACTTGCTTATCAAGCATGTTAGCTGTTTAAAGAAGGAACTTTCCAATCTGTGCTTCAACTAGGATCTGTTTCTCACATCTTTCTGCAAAATGAAATTTTGGCATTTTTACCTATGAAATATGAATTCCCAGCCAGAATGTTCTCTACTCCCCACTATATTTGGTGCATACCCTGGAAACAATAATTCTTAAAGTCTGGTTGATTTAATTAGTCTGATAAATAATATTGCCTGAAACTCTATTTTTCACTTAATGTCCTAGACCATTTATTTGTACAGTCCATTCTGAGCTCAAACACTTTTTCTTGGTTTGGCCCAGTATTGATCTCAGGATGTGCAAGCAGGGTATCTCAACAGAAGCAGGGGAAAATGTCCTCCTAAAACAGAGCAGCAGCAAGTGGTTAATACCTACTGTATCCTTATCCTGCAAAGCTGCCCACAGCAGACCTACCAGCCTTACTCAAAGAGCATGCAGGTGGCACCTACAGAGGTGAGATCCAGGAGTTTGCATTCACCTCCTCAAACCCTGCTGTACAGAACCGCTGCAATTAAAATAAGATGCTCTATGTACATAAAAGAGCAGCACAAAGCAGGTTTTCAAAGGTTATCAACTGTTCCAAAATGAAACAATCAGTGCTTGCGTTCCAGGGTTGACAGGGTTGACACACTCACCCTTCATGAAAACACCAAGAAACACTCATTCTGTTACAGTAGGATAGGAGCCACACTGTTCTGTTATGGGTTTACAGTAGAATTATTTTTAAAAAGTGTATTTGCATTTTGCTGTGCCTGTTCAAATGCAAATGTTCAAATGTCCAAGAAGGGCACGTGGTCCTGCCTCTTTTGACACTAAAACAAAACTTCAAGTGGCACCAGCTGCTTCAGATTAAATATATTTAATTTGGAGTCACTAAATTAATTTGACAAGGTGTTTGCAGGAATATAAACAAGACTCTCGTGATGCCACAAGGCCTCCTGTGGACCTAAAGAGATGAACAAGGTAAGCGCTTTGTTCTAGCCTAGGCTGACTGACAGAAGCAGGAAACTGTTCCAGCAATGCTGCTTACTGAAATGGCCTCCTGCTGAGTGGTGTACCAAGCAGCCTCTGTATCTACCCTCTGAAAAGCAAAGGAGGTTTGTTTGAACTATTGATCTCCAAGCACTAAATTCCACCTTTTGTTCTGGGATGCCTGCCTCTTCTTGATCTGTTTAGGTACTTGCATTTTTTAGGCCTGGAGACAGGTTTTGTGTTTGGCTTACAAGAAGAAGTGCTTTCAAGCAGTTTATTGCCAGAGGAACTCAGCTAATTCATAATTGGCTCTGAATATTTCGTTCTATGTCATCCCATATAAAATGTTATGGACATGCAGATATTGTAAAGTACCTCTATCGCAGGCTAGCATGAGACTTCTGCTTGTGCGCCCAGATAACTGAAAGTCATGCAAACATAGTTGATGTAGTACAGAGCCCAGGCTAACAGGCTCTACTTCTTGGAGAAGACTTACATCAGCACCAAACAAGCCAGACTCCATCAGGTTTCCATCAGCTTGGAGCACGGCCAGTAAGTTTCCCTTTGCCTGCAAAGGGTTGTATACATTTACCTTACACTGGGACTTTAGTCCAGGGTCCAATAGATCTCTTCTGCTTCTAAATCTTTATTAGTATATCTATAGAAAATCCTACTGTGTAAATCCTATATGTCCCTTTTAACGGAACCTTATGGAATATTCTTATGGAATAAAACAAGCAAACAAAAACAAATTTAAGAGTCAAAAGTAGGAGTTTTATTCAAAAGATACCTCTGTGTCAAAAGTGAATAAAGCTACAGATTGCATAGAAAATTGTTTTGAAGAACTGCAAAGTCATTCTGAAGCATTTGAGAGACAGTTGCAGGAAGAAATTCTGCAGTTCTTAAAACTGACAAGCCTATTTCATACTTCCAGCTCATCCGCATTGATGGTGGATTCTGCAAGCAAAGCAGCCAACTGGCTTCTCACAAAGTAAGAGCTTAAAGCACGTTGGCACAAAAGCAATAAGCTTTTCTGTGCAAATTTTAGCCTCCAGTACATAGATCAGATGTTACAGATCAACATAATTATTTAATTGGAAAGGGTTTGATGGACAAATGGAGAATAGAAACAGACAGAAGAACATTACATTCCTATTAGCTCATTTGTAAATCAGGTACAAACCTGGAAAAGTCAGTGATTATCCTGATAATCCTTTTACTTACCCCGATATAACTCCATTAACTTCAGGGAATAGGGTCCTGCTTTAACACCAGTCAGAGACTCTGGAGTCTTTATAAGTGCAGCCCCAGCTGACTGTGGAGTTCTTCTAGCACAGCTTTATCAGTCCAAGGAATGCTCCCAGGCAGATTTATATTGGTTCATAGTGTTGACAGGGTTACACCAGCTGTTAACGTAGCAGTAGACTTTCCTCTGTCAGGGCTGAGAATGGACGTTTTGCTCTTTTGCACAGTGTAAAGCTTTCCTGCTTTCTCTGCCTCTAAGGTAGGAATGTTTTGTCTCTACAAGCAGAAAGATTGTTTTCATAGGAATTATTGTTCCATGAAGTTTACCTATAATGTGGAAAAGGATAAATTGCACAGTTCAGGCCTTTACACATCCAGCAAAACTTCATCTAAGCAAAGTTAAACCTAGGACTCTATGCAAAGAAAGTATGCGGCTGATGAAAGGGGAATTTTGATCAGAGTATTGAGTACTAGGGTTTTAAGAGTCATATTGTTGTTGTTTCCATATGAACTTTTCAAAAGCACCATATTGGTCTATTTTGTATCCCGTTGAAATCTGTATGGCTGAGTTCTTAAAAAAAAAAAAAAAACCCTCTATCCTAGAAAGCCTAAATGAAGTAATAGCTACTTCAAAGAGCTTAGATACTGTACTGGAAAAACAAAGGAGTGGCTTTTCATTTCCACTGACTGTAGCAGAGAGCTGAAAGTATCATTTCTAATCTACCTCAATTATTCTGAGGCTGCTTCTGGGAAATTGCATTTCTTTATGTGCTATCTTTTCATTTTGATGTTGAAAGATATGCTTGGGGGATGCACTCTAGAAACAAAAAAGGAGCTGACAAGATATTTGTTCCCTTGGAGGATATCCTGACTTTGCAACTTGGTCCAAAAGATTGGAGTCCCTCCTCTTCTGCATGCTACAGTCCTAGCCACTCTCACACATTCTCTCTCGTACAGAGAATGAGTAACTGTGGGATTTTCTATAGCTCCCTAGGATTGTGTATGGTAGTTTAAATTCAGGCTGTTCTGTCACACTATACGGCAAGGAGAGGTGGAAACCCGCTGCTGGAGGGGCTTTGCAAATATTTTTGTAGTTGGATTTGAAATAATGTTGACAGTGCCTAGAATTTCCAAAAGGTTGTATGGATTGCATTTAAGATGAAAGCAAATGTATTCAAAGAAAGATAACTGGAATGTAGTACATGGAGGATTCTAGCTACATAACAGTAGATAAATGATTTCTCAACATTCACAAGATGTGTTTATTATTTTTGTTCAAGTATTAGAATTCACAGTAAAATATTGTGACTGAGTTTCATTAGTTAACTGCACCCAGTTGTTTTTTCCCATCTGCTTTAGGGATACTTGGAGTAATATTTGGTTGTACAAAGTCTAAGCAGCTGTGGTTTTCAAGAAAAAAATATCTTGCCTTTGACACATTCATTATTTTGATGAGAAAATGAATAGAATCTAGTGCCTGGGGCAGCACTGGAAGTTGCAGAATGGCAAGTTGATGCACGGAGCCAGTATGAAAAGCAAGAAGAAAATTTTGCATTTGGAAAGGACTAATAGGAGATTAACTTTTTTGTGGGTTACTCTTTTCTCTGTGGGTTACTGTTTTGACTTCCGTTCCTCTGTGGGTTGCTCCAGAGCCACTGCAGCTATATGCCATCGCTAACTTGGAGACAGAAATATAAGGACCATGCTTATGTTTGGTCTTAAAAGTTGACAGGAAAATATAAATGACAACCTTAGTTATCAGGCAGCTTAATTTGAAAACATGTAGGTTCTCTCCATCATTGAAAGGCTTTTTTTTCCTTTCAGATAAATCCAGTAAAATGAGTGAAAATGTACAAAGATATTTGAGAAAGAATATTTTGCCTTAATTTCCAAATTACAGCATATGGAATGATTTCTCTCTAATTTGGAAGTGCATCATATCAGTCATGTATTATCAGTGTTGCGCCACATAACTTCACCTATTATCTTTTATCTTAAAGTTTAGATTCAGTTTTGTGAGCTGGCTCTTTTTCTTTATCAGAACAATACTCTGTTAAAAGGTTCATATTGCATAATAAAGAGTGGCAACTGTTGTTATATTACTCTGCCACATAACACCTTCCTTTCTGTGTCATTGGACCCAGCTACACAACATTTATCTATGATTGGATATCCCAGTATAATCACATTTTGGTTACTTAAGTAACCATAATTTCTAGAGTGTACAGGACAGAAAATCCTGCTTCAGTTCATTACTTTTTTTTCATTTTTTCTGAGAGGGTTGAAGTTTGTCAGAAAAATCTTTTTTCATGGTTTTCAGCACATTTTCCCTCTCAGAGCTTCACTTCAAAAATCACTAAAGCTGTGATTTGAGATTCTTTGTTTTTCTTTTGGCTTTCTTTCCACCTCCCTGCTGCCCCCTCAGCTGAGCCAGTACAGCTGCCTGCATTACTGCACACTGAATCAGGCTGTGGAACTAACGTAAGCTGAAGAGACCCTTTTTTGGCCATATTGTTTTACATAAAATCAGTGCCCTAGCCAGGCTCTTCCTGTCACTCAGCAGACTTTTGTACAGTCTACTTAAGCCAGCTCTGCCACCAAAAGAAAAATATTTTTAAATATTTACTTACATTTTTCACTAATTCCCATGTGCAGCCATCCTGTATGAGTCTATTTGGTATCAGTCCGACAGGAGATTTCACTGAAACACTCTTTTGCAAGATTAAAGCGCTCTTGGCATTGGAGTGGTATTGTGGCAATAAATAAATAAAAGGCAAAGGTAAGACTGGATGATCATTCCTGCTAATGCACAAAGACTTAGGAAAATTTTTTCCAGGAATTCACTCAGAACTGTGCATTTTGCAGCAGTAGGAAGCCAATCAGATTATGTCCTGCTTGGCATTCAAGGAGTATATGCCTCTTCTCAGAGCATAATTCAATAAACTGACTCTACACAGACAGACCTGGTGTTTTTCCATTCAGAAGTGTTGGGCTTCAGATGTTTCACTGAAGCCACTTGAAGTTGTGATTGATCAGCGAGCTGAAAACAAGGTCCTTGGATTGCTACATAATATTTTTAGTCTCTCTTTGGCACAGTAATCTTCCTTTCTCTTTTCCTTCATGGCATTTCATTTTCCTTATTCATTTAGCAGTTCCCACTGAACTGTGAAACTTGTGACTATGATCCTTAGATGTCGTCTCTGTGAAAAAAGAAGGTTTGTATGTTGTGCAAAATAAAGTTTTAGGAAAGTTTAAGTCACATGAACTGCTGAAGAATACTTAAGAGAAAAAGAGAGCCAGCATGTTTTTCTTGCTTTATAGAAATACAGCTTTCTCTCAGTTGTAGCATTCTTTCCTTTGGATATATTTCTCCAAGCATTTTTCATTGCTCATAAATCTCAAGGGTGAATAAAAGGAAAATTTGCTTTTGGATAGGGTCAGGATGTTAGTGAGTTTTTGAGAAACAGGAGAGTGTTTGGGTGTTTGGTCAAGGCTCAGAGCTTTTGGAACCAAGAGAAAGGCAAGACCTTATAGTTTTGCAGGATGATTCTCAGAACATAGCTCCTATAGCTTCTATTTTTATTGGATTATTCATGGTTTGATTCAGCTATTTAGTAGCAGCCTGTTAGACAGAGAAGGTACTTAGAGTCAGCAAATCAAAGGGCATTTCTCAGCTTCCTTTAGCTTGGCCTCAGAGCAAGATTAATATATTTTTTGATTAAAGCATATTTAGGTTTCTCCTCTTGGACTGTTTGATTTCACTTGTAGTTCCAAAATGAACATTTCAGGTCAAGCAAAAAAATTTAAGCAAACCAAAGTCGAAAATTGTTTCAAACAGAACGAAACACTTCATTTGACGTAAGATGATTCACTTGGATTTGGAGCATCATGTTAAAGCACGTTTGGAGGAAAAAATATCTTGTCTCAAATTAGAAAAATGACCTGCTTCATTTGGAAAATGTGAATACTTTGTAGACTTGAGAATTTTTTCAGTGCTCCACAACTTTTTTTTTTCTAAAACAATTAAAGGAAAGAGCATGAATTCACAAAGGATTCTTATGCTGCCAAACTTTTCTTTTTGATGAAGAAGTTGGATGAAAATCTTTGCCACGCCTTTGTCATACAAACACATTTTTATAGATATAAAGAAGTATATGATAAGGTATATAAAAATCTATGGTATGAATAATTTCTGTAATTTATTTTGCATGTTTTATGGAGTTAAAGAATTTAGTCTTAAAACATAAACATCAGCTTTTAAAAAGTTGTTCGTATTACAATTTTCATTTGACAAACCTTATCTAAACATCTTCTTAAGGTCTTTAGCACCTACATTGTTATCTGTTCCAACTTCCTGCTCAGAGCAGAGCCAATTAGATCAGGGCCTCTCCTCGTGCTGACATCTCTTCAGGAGAAAAAGTCTCTCCTCAACTGCATCTGAAAAATCTAATCTTTCTAATTCTGCAGCCAGGCTGACATATTTTCTATGATCTTACTAGGCAACATTAGATGTTTAAATAGTAGCCACATAGTAATTTACTGTTATATAATCCAATTTATTTAGCTCCTACCCTGCAATAATCCAAGACCATCCTTTATGGGTAGCTCTTTCACAAGAGTCTTTTTCAAGCACAGCGTAGATAGACTATGTTGTTGAAAGCTGTGGCACTACACAGCATAGAGGTGGAAAGAGTTTTTCAGCACTGAAAAGAAAAGAGGATGAGATCATTCTGACCTCTGCAAGTCAGAGCTGAATATAACAGTAATCAGCATCTCATCTGTCCAAGATGGAGCTGGATTGCATCTTTTGATCTTCAGCCTTTATCCTCTGTATAACATTATCTCACCATTTAACTCTGGGTCAGTACCATTAATGGAACAGTATCTCTCTTTCCAGATTTTTTTCTACACCAGGTGGTTTCAGCAGGTGCTAAGTATAATAGCTGATCATCACAGGTAAAATGGGATTTTTTTCATATTTGGACAACCACTTGGTAAAAAAATAGTCAAAGAAGCCAGTCCTTCTGTTCCTGAAAGCAACAATCTAGGATTCAAGATAAAGATTTATAAGCTTCATTTCATTCCCATCCAGTCTTCTGAGTCCAGTAGGGTGATTCTTGGTTTCATGTCAGCAAAGTCCTTCCTCCCCTAGTCAGCCTAGTCTTGGGCCCAAGTCAGATCTGCTTCTCTATCCAGACATTTGCCCAATACCTGTGGTAAAATATTGTCCATCCTTTTTTATGCTGTCTGGCCCCTGGCACTCATATGATATCTCACATGTCCTGGATTTATTTAGAATATTATTTATATGGAAGGAATAATCTACCATGGGCTCCCTTTCTTTGGAGGGTGCTGAAGGCAGAGGTGAGAAGAGGAAATGGAATACATCACAGGGAAAGGGGCTGGGGAGCTTGGAAAGTTGTAAGAGGGCGTTATCCCACTTTCTTTCCCTGCTGGTATTGAGATGTCACCCTCTGCTCCCTTACTCCATATTACCAGGACCAAAGATCTTCTTCCCTTTCTTCTGCGTATCACCTACCTCCAGCCTTCCCTTGTGAAGGAAAGCTCTCATCATCCATCTTGTGCAGCAGCACCTGTGATAGGGAAAACATAAACAGCACTAACTACTTTAGAGGGTTCCAACTCCTGGGAAGACACCTCTGTGTCTTCTAGCACATCACAGACAACTAGAAATATATGGCATTATTGCCATCATTGCCTGTACAAATGTTAAACTTTCAAGTAAAAACTGCTGATATATATTTTTTAACTCTATGAGAATTCAGGGTTTTGAAATACTGCTTTTAAAAATGGCAATAACTGCAAAATCAAATATGACTTTCCCTGTAGCTGTGACTCAGATACACAAGATTCACTTTTATTCAGAAAAAGTGATACATTCCTTAATGAGGACTTGAAGCACCCAGGAATTCTTCAATAGAACATTGTTTCCATTGGAAAATTTTGGGCTGCTGCAGCCAGGACCCCTTATGGAAACATATCTACTTCAACAAAATTCAGGTCCAGAATGGTTTTTTTTGATCTTTTCTTTCTAGAGGATTTGGAAAAGAGTCAGAAGAGACCTACACCTAGTGATTAAGCTGTTCACCCTGTACAAGATGCTGTTCTATCTAAACTTTTAAAATTTGTTTGTTAACCCCTCTTCCAGCTTTTTGTCTTTTTATTCTGATTCAGAATAAGGGTAAATGTTGAAGTCATGATATCTCGCAGGAGATGAAGTGCTTGCTTTCTGGCTAGTCCTGATTAAAACCTATACCTTAAGGCAATCTTTGAAATTTAATAGATGCAATTTCACTGTGAGAAGCAGAGCACAACATAAGAAGTACTGTAGAAAGGTAAACATGCTTCTCCCTTTAACTGGAGTCTTACTTTCTTTTTATTATGCTGGTTTTGTATATTTTGATAGGTACAAAGACTATGAGATAATATGCAGCATTTGATTAGTGATCATTATCTGAGCATAGCCATAGAATAAAGGGCTTCTTACTGCAGATATTACTTTTTTCTTGCTATTTTGTTTTTCCATTTTGAAGACCACTTCCATTTAAATCATATTAACACATTAATAACTTTCACTTTTACTGATTCAGGTCCTGTACTAAGTGTGAAGCATAAGCAGCCTAACGTGTTATTTCATTCTGCTTCAGTGACGTTGTAAGTCTTCTGTCACAGGTCATTTATGTTTTTATTGGTGCTTCTCTCATCAGGATTTATTTCCATATACTATCAATTAGAAAATATCCATTAGCAATATTATTATTTTTTAAAATGATAATTCAGAGCACTAGTAGAGAAATCCACCCTGATTTAAATAAAATGATCAAGAATGTAATTGTTATTACATAGATTGAATGTATGATCATTCACTCTTATAGGCAGAATGTCCCCTGTTCAACACCCTTTAATAATTCAACAACTCTGTTACAGCTGAATAGCTGAGACAACCCATGAGAGAGGCATAATCACCAGAATTAAGAAGGACAATATGGAAGATGATCTCTAAACTGAGGGGGATGAAATCTAGACCGTAAGAACTACATGCTAAAATTAAGATAAAAAGTATGAAAAACTAAAATATAAAACTACTGGTAGCAGCATTTCAAATTTTCAGTTCTAAGTCTTGGTATTCTTTACATTATGAAGAAACGACCTTTTCTGATGACTTGCACTTTTCTCTTAATTAAGTCTTACCATAAACTTGTATAGCCTACTAACACATCATGTGTACTCTCTATAGAGTTATTCACATGCCATGAGTCATGAGTTTACTAGAAATTTTTTAATATTTTTCTTGATGTGTAATTCATAAATAGATGCAGTAAGTTGGAATTCAGGATGTTTGGGAAGGGAGGAACTGAAGGAAATTGTAATTCATCTGGCTTCCTAAGCCAGAAGGCAAACGTAGTATGGAAGATCAACATACTAAAGAACCTTTGCATAACAAAAATTACCCAGCTTCAATGAAACTTAAAACAGTGATTCATATACTTTCTCATCTAGAGCAAACCATGCCTGCAATATAATTAGTTTTCCTTAATTATTTAATTGGTAAGCGTGGAGGAGAAAGGAAACCTTCCAGAACTGTTTGGAAGATTCCTTTTTACTGTAAAAATGGTATTGTTGTATCCATTGTTGTCTAATGATAAAAGTGAGGCAAGAGCTGCAGAGAAAGGTAATATTTTTTTTTATACTACCTGCAGATATTATAAAATGAGATGGTATTACCCCAAGCACACTTCAACTGGCACCCAATGGCATAAGATAAACACCTGTGTAACTTGTTTAGTGGAACCAGAACAGGGCTGTTCCCTGAAATGCAGTATTTTGGAGGTGGAAATTGTTTCTTTTCTTCAGTCACAAGGGGCTTTATAGAAGCTTTATATTTCAGCATGCCCAAAAGAAATCAATGATGTGAAGTGTATTTTAAATTTTAGTTTACTTGTGTTTAACTTTCCTTCTTCTTTAATTCTGTTTCCAGCATTGTAATCAAAAAATCAACCTTTTATTCTACTAGAATCAATCTTATTTTGCTTTTAAGCTTGACTAGTGGTTAAAATGATGAATTCAGATACAGGGATGATACAAAAGACTGAAAATTTTCAGTTCCCACAGGCCTGCAAAATCTAGGAGATGAAGCGTGCTTTTGACCAAGTTATGTGGTCAGTCTGAGGACTAAAGAAACCTCCCTTAGAGTGATATCCCATGCCTTTCAGATAAGAGGTAAGTACTGGACAAACAGTTTGTGACACTAGGTATACCTATACTGTTGTTCTTTGTAAGGGAAATTATCCCACTGTACTAAGTGTTTTGCTCAAATTTACACAGAGATTGGATATCACAATTTCCACATACATCCTATATGGCAGTAAGATTGTGGGATTTTCCCGGGTTCTCAGCAGCTTTATCAAGGATGTAATTTTGATATGCAGGTATAATAATTGTTTTGGATCATAGATATTAGTGCACTGCTGCAATTGATTTCCCTTTTCCACAGCATAGAAACTGCACACAGGGAGGCAAGTCTTTCATGACATGTGAGTGGCTTTCATTACATTTCTGTACTAGGAGGGAGAAAAGCATGCATCATAATTACCTTAAAAGCAAATATTGATCTTTGAAAAGTCTTTTCAGGATTTCACTGTAGAAAATTATTGTAGTTTGAAAATAGAGGCTCAATGAGAGCTAGAGGCTGACAGACAGTATTCAGCATTGACAAGCTGTCCATTACCACGGAGGATACAATAAATGAATCCATAACATTTCAGAATCCTCTTGTATGATACATTTATGCCCCAGCATCTACTTAAGCCTCCCTTTTTTAGATAAGAATATCATGGTACAATACATATCTTGCTCTAGTGCAAAAATGTGGAGTGCCAGGCCACAGAGGAAAGGAACAGCCTGGCATTTGCTCTTTAGCCTAATAGAAATGCTAGTGTCAAAGAAAAAAAAAAAGAATAGAAGGTTAAAGCCTGATTTGCATTTTTGTTAAAACAAAGACTACATTAGAACGAAAATGAAGATAATGTGGTTAACGCACAAAAGCCATGATAATGGCTTGGGTGGAAGGAAGGCACTTAACACAGAAGGAGAATGAAGCCATAGAAAACAAATTAACTGAAGAATCACACTATTTGGTGGTTATGAAGTCAAAACTTGTCAGTGTTTAGCCTGAAAAGTTTGAATTCAGTTGTACAGTTCCAGACAGTGAAAAACAGCCATTTTTCCAAGCAAAAAAGGAAAAAGAAAGAAAATACACAATGTTTCTGAATCCTTTTTCTATTCTAAAAATGAATATATTCAGTTCCATAATGTCACCTATTACCAGTGCAAAGCAGAAAATGAGCCTACAAGAGGTCTAGGCCTTAGAGCTCCTGAAACTGATGAAAAGCTTTATTTTTTATCCTGATTACACATAGCTTATGTGGACTTGCTGGTTAAATTCCTTCAAAACTGGTCCTTAATGATTAAATTTCTGCCACTTCAATATTGATTAAAGACACAGAAGAGATCTTCTGAAAGTCTTAGGAAAAATTCACATGAGCAAAGGAGCAAATATTTATTATTCAGCTCAGTAGCCTAGTGCTTCCCTAATCTATAACTCATGTTTCAAGAGGATTGTTAAGTCTGACCAAAATTCTGTAAAAAAAAAAAAAAAAAAACACCTAAGGATTTGCAAGTGCTTTGCAGTACAAAGGTACTTTGATTTCCTTTCAGCTAATATCTAACACATTCTCCAAGTTTTGAGGGCAAAAATTAAAAGATAATGACCTGTACAGAGAGGAAGAGACCACTGGAAAAGTTGTTATTTAGCCCAACTCCCTGCTGCCAGACTCCTCCTGTACACTTACTTTAGCCATTTGAAATCTGCTCATTTTCCTAGTATTGCAACTGCATTGTTACAACAGTGACAATTTCAAGTAAACAATTGAAGATATTCTGATACAGTAAATACATCCTTTCATGATCGGTGTTTTTAACGCATACTAAGTCAAATGACATTTTGTTCACTCATTTTTATTACATAAGGGAATTACAGATGGGTAATCTGGAAAACTAACTTGATGTTTTTGGTATGCCCTGCCAGAAAACTGAAACAGGAAATGGTTCATCATAGACATAAAAAGCACAGTTCAGTAAAAGCTACTGAGCTTTTATTAGTTTATAGCTGATCTTCTCCCAGGCATCAAATCTGAAATTCAGTGCCTTTTTAAAACAATGTTAACATTTGCTTGGGTGTTTTTGGTGAGGGAGGAATGAGATAGTAGTTACAGCAGCTCTGAAAATAAACCCTGTGTGGAGCTAACATTTAGTCATAATCCATCCCTGCTACCCCTTCCTTCAACACTTCAGCACTCTTCACAGGAAACACTTCCTTTGCCTGAGACTGAAACATGGGACCCCACGGAGGAATGGGACAAAAGACAGGTTTCAAAATCTTTTGTTGGATAGACATCTTTATGAATGACTTTCAGACCAGGCATAAATCATAGTGCTTTTCATTTCCCTTTCTTATCTGGTAGAGGGTGAAACTCTTTTACTGTGTAAAAATAACTGGTCTTTGGGGCAGGAAAAAAGGTGAAAGTATGTGAAAACTCTCCCTTAGGATGTAGTTTTCCCATGGATTTTTATTTGCGCAAAATGGAATAGATTCATTAGGAGAAGATAAGTAAGACCCTTCTGAGTCACGTGCTACCCCAGGCATAGGGAATGGCTCTAAGACCTAAGAAACCTATCACCAAACTTTTGCTCCTTTTGGCAGAGGGAAGATTTGAACTACAATGACCCCCATGCCAGGTGATTGCTCTAGCCATAGGCTATTGAATACAGAAGGGAGAGAGATGAGTCTTTCCTCTGTTTTGTCAAAGCATGCCTATTCAGCTGAGCACCCAGTAGCCAACAGACAAGGAAATGCCTTGCTGGCATTAGCTGTAAGATATTAGATGTGAGATAAATACTGCGCAGATATGGCCTATCAAATCTTAAGTCACTGAGTAGACACATAGTGGCAGACATTCTGGCCATTTTCTTGTAAAAAAAGTAAAAATTAAAAAAAAAGTGTCAAAGGGAGGTATGTATTTCCAGAGTTAGGCAGAATTATGAAGTTCTAAATTTTGCATAAAAATACCCAAGTCCTTATTCTTTAGTTGTGGGTGACCAACATATGTGAACAGCAGTGACATTTTTCCACTGAAATCAGTGGCTCTAGGTAAATCTATAATCTTAAACGCTTGGTAGCTGCTTCCAGGAAGAGGGCCAAAGAGTGGGAGAGCAGAAATCCCTCATGTTAAGTCTTTCTATTTGAAGCTAAGGGACTGGTCCATGAGCAAAACATTAGTGAGGGCTTTTGAAAGTCCCACCTAGAGCCATATAAGATGTAATTGATGGGATTCCCATGAACTGCTTGCTGTGTTTGAAAAATGCCAAATAGAGGTGATTTAAAAAATAAAAGAGGATAGGTATTTTTCTGAAGATTAACTTCCAAAAAATACATTTTCTTTTACAAATGAAAGCTAAGCTTGCTACAGAAGTCCAGAACAAAAGAGTTCTATGCCACTGAGCAAGTAATAAACACACATTTGAAGATAATCTGCAGTCTGAAATGAGATTCAGCAATGTTAGAGCAGGTACCTGATAACTGCTACTTTACTTTCTCAGACATCTGAAGAAGTCTCTTCACATTTCGTGATTTCACCTGCCCTCTGAGTCACTTGATTTCATCATTAAAACAGCTTTCCAATTAATATGAAAGAACAAGAAATAGCTAACTCAGTTTAGGAATGCTTCCCAAGTCATTGTCTTTCTTCACTCATGAATTTAGAGTACTGTGAACAAAGCATAGATATTATCATTGATTTGCCATTGAAATAGGTATTATCTACAGCTAAGTGCTGATATGGAAAAATACATTTACTCGAGGACCAGCTGCTACCAGAAATAACCACATAATGGAAAAGAATTTTGAAAAGCATCTCAGGTGTTTTCAATGTTAAGATAGTGACTTAAAATAATTGTCTGCTGTATAGTAAATGTAAACAAGATTTGTGTGTCTAAATTCTTCAGAAAAGTTGAATGTCCCAAACATGTGCCAGTCATATTTTGACCTGCAACCACAATAACAAAACTTAAAACATAGCACTCTGCTACATTTAGTGAGATGAGTATAAGCTAAAGGTTATTAGGCTGGGAAGAGTCAACTGTGCAGTTTAATGTAGGATATTCTAGGATCTCCCTAATTTCCCCTCCTGTTTCTTGTCCAACAATAGTGGTTAAGCTAGAGCATGGAAATAGCCTGTCTTAAGTGAAAAGATTTTAAGAGATGGAATATCCAGCATAGCTTTGATAAATTTTTCTGATTTTCAACTGCCTCACAAATATCAAGATCCTATTCCTATTTGAATGTACATTTAGTGATCTAAAGCCTTTAAATCTTATTATATATTTATCTGATAAGGTTGTCCTTACTATCACATTCTGGTCCCCAGGATGAGCAAATCAGCACTCAGCCTCTTACCTGAACTAACAAGGATGAATTCCTTGAGTTGCTCACAACACTGATGCGACTGCCTGAAAGCCCCCATACTGAAAAGGGGAACAAATTCTAAGTGTGATTAGCTTATTTCATTCACAGGAAACAGTGTCAAACTTGTGAAATTAAATTATTGATAGCAATACTATGTAGAAAGATCTCATCATTTATGTTCTTCAAAAGGATGTATTCTAGTGGAGCCAAAGCTGGATCCAATAGAGGAGCTGAGTTTTTAGGCATGGATCCTACGGTGAAATTCAAAGCACAGATGCTGCTGTCTGAACTCTTTGCATTGTACACAGGGACAAATAGATGTCTCAAAGTTGTGGGCCAGTAGTAAAGATGGGAGGGCCAGCACACATGACTCTATTCAGACAGAGACTGCCTTGATGCAAGCAAGTATCCCAGGTCTGTCAACTTCATCTGGACTCTTCCTCGGTGCTCTGCCTCAAGCTTTGGTAGTGGTTATTTATTACTCAAGTAGTGGTTATTCAGCAGGGCAAGATCAGGCTTCTAATTACAAGACTGGAAGCTAAAAAAGACTGAAATGCTGTCATAACGCCAGCCTCATGAGTCTAACAGCTAGATTGAGACATATCCCAGCCATTACTCTGGAGATTTAATCTGTTTAGCAACCTTTTGACTTCTATAAGCCGCACACAGAGTTGAACATAATGCCATCCTAGGATATAATTTCTCATTTGTCACAACTTGGGGGCAGTGTTCAATGCACTAACCCAAATAAGAATACTTAGGTTTAAGCTGAAGGTTTTTGTGTTTCTAGGGGAGGAAGCAATCTCTTCACATTTGATAAGGAGAATGAAAACTGAGCTGAGTCCTATAAGCAGGCTGAAGAAAGTCCATACAGAGTTATGAACTTATGCAGTAGAAGCTCTACAACCCTGGCTCTGGATCAAATTGAAAAAAAAAATAGAACAGAGGTGTAGTGTAGCATTCGAAACCTGTCACAGTGCTAATGTTCAGCTGTACGCCCAGATAAAAGAACCTGTTTGTAAAAACACAGGCACAGGACAGTTGTCTTTGTATCCTATATTCATTCACACAATCAAATATACAGACAAATAAAGGAGATCTCTGAAAGTTGGAAGCATGCCAATATTGATTATTTGTAAATTAGTTCAGCTAAGGATTTACATCATTTAGCTGTAAGGTAAATTATTGCTGACTATGGTTTTACCATCTATTCCAGTATTAGAATTAGAATCACAGAAAATTTAAGAAGCATTGACAGAGATTAAAGCCTATCAATAGCAGCAAGTAAATTAAGTTAATGCTTTACAAATCAGACACCTGCTCCAAGTAGCTCTTCAAGGAACTAGATCGGAAGTCTTAATTAATAGTGTATGCAGTTGCCAGGAGGGCTTTCTTCCTTGTCAGGAAGTTTTGCTTGAAATTCTGGGTGTGTCGGTGGGAGAAATGATTCTAGTGGACTCCCAAAGAATACAAATTGTATGCTTTGTCCAAGAGTTTCTCTATTACAAAATAGCACATTTTTTTATGCACATGAAAAACTCCTTTTATTCTTGCAGGGAAAAATACAATTGCTTGAATGTAGATCCTGAGAAACTATAGGGAACACAGCTTAAACAGGCCATGTTATCATCACAGGGGTCTCTGAGATGCCCTGAGGCAGTTGTTCCCAAGCTGTTTTGTGACAATGCTATTTTGGATCCCTTTCATTCCTCACCTGGCTTTCTGCTTACTCCTTCTCTACTTTTATCATGGCCTAAATACTTCTCTTCCCACCCTGCTCTCAGCAGCACTTTCTTTCCTCTTCTTCTTCAGGCTTAAGCTGAGAAGAGGCAGCACTCAGGTTAATGGTATCCCACCTCAAATCTCTCCTACCTGGTCCTGCTCTCCTCCTCCACTTCCTAAAGGAGCTGCAGTCCAGATAAGGAGAGACGGTGCTAGAGCAAGGAGCACCAGCCTGCTGTGGTGACGGCTCTCTATTTGTAGTATGCTTTTCACTGATTACAATTGCCTTTTCTTGCCCAACAGGCAGCCTGCTCCTTAACCCCATAGTCACAACTACCCATCTAATGTCCACATAACCATTGCTATGTAGGACTACTATCTAATACACTCATGGTATGCTTGATTTCACTGAATTATCTTTGAAGTTTTAATTGGCACTGGTTATCTCCCCAAATTTTTTATGTGGGAGAACAATTTTCTTTGGGATTGGGGTCATCATCTCACAGTTTAATTTCTCAATGTGAACAGGAAAAGTAGAAATTTTCAATGCTAAAAGAAAAGCAAAACCAGCTCTGCTTAACATCTCAAGTCATACATCTGATTTATTATTTGTGCTGCAGTATCTGAAGCTGATTAAGTCTGTGTGATAATCATGTTGCCGCAAGGATTAAACATCATCTTTAATTCTCAGAAACCCTCTAAACTGATTTTAAGCATTCATGATTATTTTCTGAAACCTGCTGATCAACACTTCAAGCTCAGTCTGAAGGCAAGAAGGTAAATGGAAGGCCATTGCAGAGGTCAAATTTTTTCATGTGGTTCCTTAGATGTAATAGAAAAAAATAGACCGAAAGGTACAGTAGACAGTACCTCAGAAGTAAAAATAACCTCTCTAAGTCTAAGTTGCAATTTAACTCCAGTGCAATGGAACTGTCTCCTATCAGAACCAGAACTTTTATTCTTTCTGAGATCACACAGTAGAGAATAGTAGAGAATAGGCTGGATTGCATCATGAGTGGCAATTGTCATTATAACGCACTAATTGTGCTTGTCAGAGCTCCTTAGGCTTGTTCAGTTGAAGTGGTTCTTTCATTGCTCATGCTTCCAGAGTTTTGTTATTTTCAGAAGTATTTATTTTTAACTATGTGTAAATAAAACCTAGGAAATAACTAGAAAAGGGGGAACTTGATAGGCTCCAAAGGGCAAGAACTAGTATCTGATATTGTGGCTTATTTTATTCTAGAATTCGAAGGCGAGAGAGGGAGAAAAACCCCAGTAGTGAGCTAAAAAAGGAGTGGACCAGAGACCAAACACAACACCATTAGCTTGTTTTATATGAGTGAAACAAAATAACCTCAAGTGAGTAACTGCATATTCTGTAGTCAGATCAGACAGGAATGGAATCTGATGTAATGACCCCACTGATGTGGGCAGACACCTAGTTTCTTCCTCTTGCCCCCAGTTGCAGCATATTGAACTGCTATTCACAGACACTAAAGGGCTTTACAAAGGCAGAAAGCATTTTTGGTTTTTATGGATGGGGAAATGAAGATAAAGTGGGTTAAAGGAGATGTGCTTAAGATCACCAAAAAGGGCTACACCTCAGAGGTTCTTGTTCTAGCCCTGGTCTAGCCCAAAGGTCCTGTCCTCCAGCCCTCTAGAAATCTCTGCCCCTTAAACCTTTGTAAGCTCTTTCCCTCAAAAAGCTCGCAGGGAGGCAAGGGAAATGTGTTAAAATTGTGACTCACCTGGAATTACATACTGAGCAAATATGCAGATCTGCACTGTCACCACCAAAACCTTCACTCTCCACATCTACAAAGCATATATATGCCATGATTAAATCAGCTGATCAGCTGCCAGCAACATGTAGGTGACAGTTCTCATCCTCCACAATCCTAACTCTGTTGGCCCTGTGTTGCTTTTACAGAAAGGATTAGATTAAGAGAGAGGAACAGCTGTTTAAAACTGAACCTAAGCAGGAAAGAGTTGATGCTAGAAGGTAGATACCGGAAGACTATAAAAAGTTTGGAGCCATGGTATAATCTCCTTTGATCTGGGGCATAGCCCTTCGCCGTTTGATTCAGTTGTTCAGGAAGAACTTGGATTCACAGGATATCTATAAAAACAAAAAAAATCTATGATTGAACTCTAGGAAATGAAAATATCCTTGAAATGTCAATATCTTTGTGATTTTATAAAAATTGTACACTTCATCTGTCTTAGAGGCATTACTTGCAGAAATGTTACTGGACACTATTCCAAGGCGACTTTAATCTCAAATATCAGTCCTCTCAGGATTTACAGTTAGATTTACCCTAAACGTACTTTAACAAGGGTTTCTGCAATGCTGTAGACTACCTTATTAACTTGCTCAAGACTCCTATTATTTTGACACATTACAGCATCTTCATTATATCAGCTTAACACCTCATTGTAACACATAAGTGAATGCTGACACATTGAGATTTACAAGAGGCGACCAAGTGCTTTAAAGGATTGTACATTGTCAGGATGAACTGTAGCAATTAGGCTAAAATGAACTCCAGATAAACTAAATTTATGTTTATATTTTTATCTATTATCTATCGTTTCTTTGATGTAGTAATGCACTGACAAAAGTCTTTTTCAGTGTCAAATGGTATTGTTAATGCTTCTTGTTGCAGAAATTGAAATAGAGGAATAAGTAGGGTACAACACAATTTACTATACACTAATCTAGAATTCATTGAATCTTTCATTGAAATATGTTTATGTGATAAATATAGGGTGTCCTTATTTGCACAAGAAAAAAAAAATCTCTTTTTTAATCCCTGCAAAGAAGAAAGCTATCTCTGATACTGCATGGTTGAACTAATATAAATGGCAAGGACATAACATAGCTCCAGTTCTGCATTATTTTTGCAGTAGGGCTGCTGTGGCTCTAGGCAATTTTAATAACTTCACTGGGTTTTCACAGGGCCATTTGTGTAGTCACTCATGTGGAAATGCAATATGAAATCTGACAGGCAGGAGCTGCTTATACTGGTCTACAATTACTTTAAGTCCATTGATTTCAGCAGAGTTACTCCTGATTTATACCGGTCTCAGTTAGTGAAGAATCAGTCTTCGTAAGTTTGCTGCAAATGTACATACTTTCAACAAGTTCAATAAATCTCTGTTCTTGCAGAAATGCAAGACACTCACTGGAATTATATGAGTAAGCCAGATCTTGTTACTAATTCTGCAGAAAATTGAAATGTACTATCTTAATTTTTGAATAATTTTTTGGATGGAGCAATCAAATTATATGAACCTGGTAAAGCTTCTGGCCTGATGTCTGTAATAGACCATTCTTCTAATTAAGTAGTTCAGTCTTGTTTTAAACATTTATTGGAAAATGTATCAAAGATTTTATGTGATGTTCACTGAAAAATAGTTTGTCTGAGGCACCATCACCAGAAAAGCAAACACAATGCCTTATGAAAAATTAAATCCTTTTTAATCTAACAGGTGACAGAAAGTCAGTTCTTCTTTAATGAGTACTGGTACCTCTTGAATCTCACAATTATGACCTCTTGTTCCATTATGTACTTCAGCCTGAACTCATGTAAATTTAGTTAAAAAGCATACGCCTTCATTACATCAGTCTCCTCCCCCCCCAACTTTGGCGCTTAAATATCTCACAATGTTTAATGCAGGAGAGGAGATGGAAAATTCCTAGGCCTCTAACCCCAAGAAAACCTGGGTGACCTTCAGTATCTCTCAAAATCAGATGATGAACAGGCCAGAGTTTTGGTAGATCTGTCTCTAGATCTTCTGAGTAGAGGGTCACAGCAGGGTGCCTCTAGAGAATCAAGAGGCACCACTCTGAGCCAAGCCAGCTAAGTGTGTCGTCCTAGCAGCACGGTGAGATGTTAGGGAAGGGCCGTGACCGCCTCCTTATTCAGGACACTGTGTTAAAGAGCTTTTGTAACAGAATTGCATTGCAGTTGCATTGTAATTGCAGCCTTATGCATAGGGAACAAACCACACAGACAAACTGTTTCTGTCCATCTGCTGTCCATTTGTGAGCTCTCCATCGCACCAGAAGACAATTGCCTTCTTACTGGAGTAGGAATGGACACCTTTGCCTCAAGCTTTGATATAGCAGCCTGAGGGTGAGAAGCATCATGAAGCTTGTCATTTCTGGGTACTTTTTCAGCAGAATATGAGGTTGCTAAAGGTGTACTGCCTCCTGGATGTTCAAAATCTTCTGTATATAGCAAAGTAAGATCATAATGTGTTGCATCAGACTGTGTAGAAATTCATCCAGAGGGAGGATGAGTGGGCAGAGTTAGTTCATCCAGTAGCAAATGCTCTATAGAAATGACAAGCAATGGGAATCATCACGCCATCAGGGCATTTTGCCTGAGGAAAACCAGTGGTGCAAGGACTAGCTGGAAATTCTAACAGGAGGGCATGAGCTCTCCCTCCGCTTGCAAGGGATCTCCACAGCCTGCCCTGGGATAGCTGCACCACACTGGCTTTTGTCAAGATACAGGCTGGAGGTTGTCATCACAGGTTCTCCTGGTCTAGCACTGAAGATACGCAGAGGTCCTAACCAGAGGAGGTTAGAAAAGCAAATAAACTTTTGGGCATGGCCCTGGCAGAGAAGGCAAGGAAGACATCTGAGGCTATAATGCTGTCTTTCAGGTATTTCGGTTTTGTCTTCTTAGATGTTGGCCTTTGAATAGTGGGAATGCCCTGATGACATTTTATATAGTTTGTGATAATGAGATTTTTTTAACAAGTTTGTAGGCATACAGTCCCAATCTGAATTCATACTCTGAAACTGTATGGCAGAAGGCAAATGTCCTCAGTTTAGTTTACAGCAGAATTAAAAACACCTACTGTTGCTGCAGGGAATTCTGTTTCTCAGGTACCTTTAAAAGTCCTAACCAGAATGTGGTTGTGTTCCTAGCTCTTCTTAATAATGTACCGAAGATGGCTTGTGGTTGATTTAATGTGAAAGGGCTCTGAATAGATGTCTGAGCACATCGTAAAAATATCTGCTGTTGCTTAAAAGGTCTTTTCAGAGCCCATTCCAGCTCTACATTGGTTATTTACCTTATTATTGCAGCCTGTGCAGATCTCCATGTTGCTGTGAGCGAGCCTTCTTCTATTAAGATTATTTAGATTAGAGACAGTGCTCTGACCACCTATACTGTAGTACTGCTGTCTAGAGCACAGACAGACTCGGAGACATTCTTGGCCCCAGTGAGCAGGCAGGTAAGTAAGTGCCTGAAAACCAGCCTGAACAAGTGCATACTTGCCTCAGTAATGGGGACTGGCCCACATAGTCTTTCAGTCGCTCAGTACAGCAAACAATCAATGGACATTTCATGGCACAATTTTGGCCTGCCAGTTTAGTGGGAGACCAAAGCAGTTGGCTTGCACTCACAATGGAAGAGATATTTGTATTTTGCAGCAATTATGTATATTTGCACTTTAGTAAGTGGATTTGTTCTCTAGAATTATGTTTTCTGCGAAAGCCTTTAATTCTATCATTTCCTTCATGCTTTCCATTTGCTGGCAAGGTGCAAGTGCCACACTCCAGTAGCCTCCCAGGAGCAGGTCATACATGGTCCCACGCTGCCTTTCAATGAGAAAGGGACCACAGTTCCAAACTATACTGTTGGAGGGGATGGAGGGAGAATACAAGAAGGTGAGGTCTTAGGGAAAGGGGAAGTACGGTCTGGCCTTAGGGTCCAATGGGACATAGGGAAGAGGGAGGCTTTGAGCAATTCTTAGATTTGAAGAGAGTAACAGGAATCTCAGGGCTTGGCAAAGGCAAGGATACTAACAGTCTCAGCACTGGGAGAGGAAGCAGTGCTGCCCTGGGTGGCCCCGCACTACCTGGGGTGCTGAGACTCCAGGGACATTTTGAAGGTACTTGCTCTCCAGAAGCTCTGTTTCTCCCTCAGTCACTCAGGTAGGAAAAGTATCCTGCTGTTCTCCCACAGACTGTGACCTGTAGTGGGCAGCATTCACTTCCTGCAGTAACTGGAAATAAATCTTACAGGCCTTGCGCTTCCCGAAGAGATAGCTGCAGGCCACGCATCGAGGGCCACACTGAAGCCCAGGCAGGCAATGTAGTCATCTGAGCAGGCTCACACATGCCAAGAGAGTGCAGGGTGATCATCATCACTGGTGATGCAGGTAAGTGTTTTTGTGCCATGGATGTCCATTTCATGTGGCAGACCTCTCTATTGGTTTTACTTAAAGGGTAGGTGCTGGAGCTCCAAAATATACAGGTTTCATGCACATAGGATTGGTATTCCTAAATTTCAAGCATCAATCATGGAAGTGCTGAAATACCAATGAATGATATTTTAAATGACTGTCAAATTCATGTCCTGTCTGTTGCCTCAGTACAGCTGAAGCATGCTGTGCCTTCCAAAGGCTTCAGAGATGACTTGGACATCTGAGCTAGTGATTTCTCATGGGTATATGGTCCAGGCCAGCATATAACCTTTCCAGACTTGATGAGGATTACAGCAACAAAGGAGTTACACATGCCTAATTAAACATTGTGTTAAAGAGCTAAACAAACCTAAGTTTTCTCACTTTCAGACAGGAATGCCTATCTGCTTGGAGACTGGGATGGGAACTCAAAAAGATATGTTTTGCCTCAGAGAGTTTTCCAAAGCAACTGTTGAACAGTTTTTAAATTTTTTTAAATTTTCAGTATATTTTTAATTTCTCTTGCACTTAGGTCTATTTGAATCACTGCACAAACACAGGGATCAGCACATATGGTTCCTGTATTGATATTTACAGCCTTATATCCAGGTCTTTTCTCTGAATTAGAGAACAGAAGCTCGTCTACTTCCCATCTCTGACCGGAATACCATGTCACAGTCTCTGTTACAAAATTCTTTCTGAGCCTATGTTGTCTATACTATAGATCAGCTTATTAGCATGTCTTCCATCGCTGCTGAACTTTTCTATTTTGAAATGACTACACTGGGTTTTTGTGGTTTGCTAGCTCATTCGGAATTTTGCAGGGAATACACATAAAACAGTGCAATAAACTTAATGCATTTGTCAAAGAATAAATACATGTAGGGAGGAGGCAAGCTATGTGAACACCCTTTACTTTCAGAATTCAACAAAATGCTGCATTGAAAGCTAAGAGAAGTGACACACCTTAATTACCACAGCTAGGGATGCCTATTATGATGAGGACGCATATGTGCGGATACTAGTGATTGCAATGTGTACTTATTAAAAAAAGGGGGGAACTGTTAAAATTGCCTCATTAAAATTGAAATATTGAAATGACTAGTCCAAAAATTGCAGCTGCAAAAACCTCGCTGAGTCCAGAAAAATATTTGCAGTTAACATCCACCGTTACCTTCCTGTATATTTTCACGAGTCTAATATCTGTCGTACTCCAGAAATTGAATCCCAGTAAAGGAGAACTGCAAAGAAATTGAAAGAGTAAATAGCAAGCGTAACAGAACCAGAGGAACAAACTCATAGTTACTTTCAAAGCAATGCTTGCAGCGCTCCATGAAAACTTTCTACAGATCACTTATGTGTTTGCCAAAAGAAATAGCATGAATCTCACAGAGCTGTTAGAAGACAATTTCACAGAATGCTTTGTCAATAATTGGATCCTTTCTGCAGAATCTGAACTTTCTGCCTATTGTGAATAGTCTTTAATGCTCTCCCTCTCCATCATCTCTTCCTCCCCCCTCCCCCAAAAATATACCTAACCTCTTAAGATGAAGAGGATAACTGTTTAGATCTGAGTATTGTTTTTCTGGAAGTGCAAATTTCTTGGAAGACACTGATTGCTCAAAACCAAAATGTTTTGAGAACATTCATGGTTAGGCTGCAGATCTGTGGAGCACCTGCTAGGCCAGTGCTCCCAAATTCTGTACAGCACAGACAAGATCCACTTTCCAGCTATGATATTAGGAGCCTGGAGCACCTGGCAGGTCGGGTTCCACTGGAAAGTCTGGAATCCTGAGAACTGGCCAAGGCTGGGGTTCCCAGAGTTTATAGGTCAATATTCACAGGATTCACGTTCTCAGTAAATAACTCTCCATGTATTAAAGTATCTATGGTTTAAGTTCAGACCTCATGGTATGAAAATACTTCCAAGTTTAGAGAAAATTTGACTGAGAAGAAATTTACATAAAGGTGCAACTCATCTCTTAGTGGATTATAGACTAAATAAAATGGAGGTTGGATAGGTTAGTAGATCCTGTTTTTAGTGGGAGTTCAGCCATGTTGCAGAACAACCAATATTAACTAGTGTATGACATTAAGTATTAACTAGTATTAACTAGTGTATGACATTGAGTTGCATTGAGTTGGCATTTAGACATAAAGTGGAAGGAATTGTTTGTAGCATAACCTGCTTATAGGATGGTAATTTAACTTATCTCATGGCAGATTACATTAACTGTTACCTGCAGCCTCAAAAAAGGGATTGAACACTGCATCAAGGCTGGATAATAATCTTCACTCTGGTCCCTCCTGTGACTTGATGCAGTGCCTGAAGGCTGAAAGCAGCAGGTACTGCTTATCAGTCGCTGGAGTTTAATGCAGCTTGAGCTACTAAATAGCTGCACTTTAGCCACTGAATTTCTTTTGCCCCTCCAAGGACACTTCTAAATGTGTTACATTTAGAATGTACTTTCTGCTGCAATCAAGTCTCTTATTAAACCAGATTTAATTTCCTGGTTTTGCTTATTTGGTACATGCCAAATCACTGAGGTTTTAAGCAGGAAAAAAATGGTTTTCTTGCTTTCATCAGGTACGTAGCTTCATATCTGTATTAGAAATGTAAAGGTAAGGCAAGAGTAATGTTGACTGTTTTATTTTAAAAATGAGAGAATAGTTCTGTATTTGTCTCTCACTCTTTCCTGTGGGAATCAGGGTCATACTGGCCAGTCAAGAAAATTTTTTTACTATCCATTAAGTTTTTATGTGTGGAATAAACTTTTGGAATCACTTTCTCCTACATCCATTGAAAGTGAAAACAAGTACTTTTCCCTCTCAGATTACTTCTCTTCATGCAGAAGCTGGCCTATTTCTAGCAGCACCGAACCTACGTGCCTCTGGTTCTCCAGTCTGTCCCCAGACCCCGCAGCCCTGCCCAGCATGGCCAGCCCCTTCTGCAGCTGCGTCCCAGCTCCACACCTGGAGAGCTCTGCCAGAAACAGCTGCAGTGGTGCTGAATGAATAGAAAACCAAAATGCTGGATTTTCACTGGCAGTAGCCCTGAGTAAGTGAGATTTTAGCAGCAAGGACCATTTTGCAAGTGAACTGTTAGGTCCAGAGCTAGAAGGTAGGTCATGGGAGGAAAGTGGTAGGGAAAACTGAATAGCACCCTAGGGAATGAACATTAAACATCTTTCAATTGACCATCCAATCTGCAGCCATGTCAATTACCTGAAAAGAATATAGATATATCCTTGGCCTCAGCGAGGGCAAGAGCATAATGTTCAGCTAAGAATGAAATGAGTATCATTGGACTGAGGAATAGGCCACCTTACCACTCTGGAGGCCATGGTTCCATTTCTTTCTCTGCCTAAGACCTTATCTGCTTCCAGAAGCTGCTTGGCCATTACGCTTCCCACAAGGTGTGGCATTATCTGAGCTTTATCTTGAATCTGTTCTGCTGCACCCAAAGAGCAAAAGTAATTGGGCTATAGAAAGGAGCATAGTGTGAATGTCACTGTGTGTCGTAGGACTCGAAGCACTTGACTAGGCAGAGGGAGCAGAGAGCTGATCCGTTTTTCAAGGCTTGTTTATGCATCTGGTCAAAGGACTATTTAACCTATGTGAAAAATATGGTCAATCTTCAAGTAATGTAATATGCCTGCAACTAGTTTTTATATATGAAAGAGGGTAATACCTCTTTCATACTTTTGTATATGTAATACTTATATATATAAAAGAGGGGAAATTCCTTCAGTCATGTTCTTGAAGGAGAAAATGACACAGTTTGTTCTTGCAGGAAAACAACTTGGATGGATAGATAGATACATCACTCTGAAAGAGGGTTGAGAGCTCCGAGGGTCAAGAAGGATGAGGTGCCGCCCTGCAAAGGTATCTAAGCCCTGGAGTAGGGCAGAGTTTGAGACAAACCCTTGGGGTTCCCACTGACTGTTGTCCTTGTACATAGCTCCCACGCTCAGCATATCAGCGCTCCCTGCCCATGCATTGTAGACCCTAACCATCTAACTCAGACTGTGGATTTTGTTACGGAGGCCACACCAAGTCCTAGTAGATGTAACTCCTTGTAGGCCAAGATATGCAGAAAATATGTCATCAACTCAAAAGTAGGAGGTAAGAAAGAATGAGAAGAATGGTATAGGGGAGGCCAGGCAGCAGAGCAAGGTAATTCATGTAAATGAGTTACTTCTTTGACAACTTAGTGTTCAAGATAAAGGGATGGAAGTGCAGATACTGAAAGCCTCTGATTCGGACCTGCTATAGCATTTACAACTGTGCAGTGTGGGTGTAAAATATTATCCTTATATTAACTAAAAGAAAATCCTACTACATACAGTGGAGAATTCTATTGTACAATATATAATATATCCATTTTTCACCTATATTAGTGACTATGCAGACGTCAGGTTTGGAGAAAGAGGCCTGAGAAAGTTGCAGAGGACATGAGAAAAAGAAAATGCATAAGGGAGAGTAGGAAAAGGAATCTTCTCATAAGTATCCTGTTTTGTACAGATTATACACAGACATACACACACACACACACACACATAAATGTTTTTTCCATGTCTTACCTGAACTGTAGTGGAGCTCAGCTTCAATAAAAAGCAATATATTTATCACTAACACTCTTGAAACAAAAGTCTCAGCTACAGATAGGCAAGATTCAAGCTATACTCTGAAATTTCCACAGCTGCTGTCCAGAGTATGCTGATAGGAGCTGCATCCAGCTGCCTGTCAAAGGAAGCATAAAAGTGATGGGATGTCTCTAAGCTTGGTGAAAAGAAGATTCTGTAGGTTTCCTTTCCTCAGAAGAATAAAGCATCAAAGGCTGCTTACTATGCAAGTAGTTTCTTTGCCAAGCTCTGCCAGCCCTGCTAAATCTCAAGCTGCTCTGTGGATATTGCACTGTCCATGCTAATTCCTTTCACCATTTATATATTAGTTACGTAAATTGCCAGACTCAGCCAGGTGTCTCAGCTAGAAACAATCAGATTTCTTCTGAAGAGTAGTTGCAGACCAAGTGAAAATGCCACCAACAATCATTACTCTTAGGTAGTGGGAGGAGGAGAGAGAACTCAAGTTCATTTTAGCTGGAAAAGATCTCTTATCACATCTGAAAGTGAAGCATTTTCCATATTAGGTCAAATAGGATTTTAAAACAAAATATTTCATCAAAAATACAGGAAACTAACTCCTTCCATGTGACTGTGGATAAGTATGCAGCCCTTTTAACAGGTAGAGGTGGCACTCTGTGCTCATAAGCATTTATGTGGCTGGAGAATTTGAGGCTTATTCTGCAGCTACTTGGCACGGTGAAGGTAAATAGCTGAGGCTTAGAGTCTGGGAGATGCACACTGACCAAAGGAAGACACAGACTAAGGTAAACTGACCATCTGAGGAAAAATGGTGCCAGATAAGAAGCTAATTAATTAATGTAAACTAAACATCTAAGTCACCATACTTGCCATTTTGGGTTTTTAGAAAAATCCTCTCATTCTACTTCTGAAGCTTAAAGAAAAGAGAAGAGAACACAGTCTAAGGGCTAGAGCAGAAGGAGGAAGTCAGGGCAGATGGTTGTTCTACAGTTTCTTTGTTCTAGCTAGATGATGGTGACCCAAAGTGAAGTGGGACAAGTTAATTACAATTCCCAGAGAAGACCATGACAGTAGAGTGTTCCCATGGCAGCTTCAAGCTACTTTGTATTATCCTCAACCACAGGAAATACTTTGGGGTCACTACTGAGAAGGAAGAGTAGAAGATGACAGTGGGGTCCAAATAGCCCTTGACTTTGTGAAGGGCAAATTGTGTCCTTTACATCATGCATGGGTCATCTTCCTCTGGCTTCCTTTACTAATTCCTAAGGTGATGCTTCAGAAGGTATGAAGTACTGTTTGTGATGCAAAGACAAGTTAGTGAGTTGAAAAGTAGGAAGATATGAATGTGGGGTGTGCTGTTTAAGCAAACAGGACACTTGAGTTTACTAAATTAAGCTGAAAGTCTTTGAAGAAAAAGATCTTTTTATAAACATTGTCTTATGCTTACACTCTATGGAAATCCAAAAACCTCACAAAATAAGCCTAGCTCCAATAAGTAGATCTTAATGAAAGGATTCAATAACTGAACATTTGAATTTCCCCAGTTCAAAGAGGTTTAGATTTGAAGACTGCTACGTAGAAGTGATGATTAAGATGAAAACCAGAATGCCTCACCTTCCAGCAGCAGTTTGAATATTAACAAGATACATTGGCAGAGGCAGCTAAGCCAATGGGAAGCTATTTAACTGCAGAAATCCTTACATGACAGTTTTATTTCCAGTAGCACATTGGCTCTACTGCTACAAACCAGGAAAGGATTTCAGTGCCAATGAAACACACTACAAATTTTCAAATAGGAGATAGTAATATTTAGACATTAGGTATGAGATTAAGAGCTCTTGAAGAGAGCTTTCTCAAACTATTTTAAAAAAAAAAGCATATATATAACTGTATGACTGAGGCATCATGTTCCAAGTCAGCTAAAAGGAAATGTGCATGGACAAACCGAAAAGTATAGGAGTATATAAAGGAAGTGCTGACCCAAGTTTAACTATAGTGAAGTGAATAATACTACACTAATGTAGCATTACCATATGTATTATAATTCTGCAGCCACAGATTTTGTTGAAGAAAACAGCTGCAGTAGTAAAGCTTTAATCTTCTCAAAATTACAAGGCAGAAAAATTACTCAGGCCTCGGAATCTGGGTATCACAAAAGGAATGGTTACAGAGACTATCATTATGATAACTATTTGCTCTTTCTTTTTGCTAAAAAGATTTCTAAACCCCAAGTTTGGTTTTGATGTCTGCTTGCAATATCCCATTGCTATGTGTTGCTATCCTTTTCAAAACAATAGCAAATTTTCTAAGGTATACGATAAGGAGAGAAAAGTTAGAGGAGGTAGTGCTGCCCACTCAATGAATGCCCCACCTCCTGCTCAAAAGGTCAAAATACCTTAGTTCTGCACCAGCTATCAAGGCCAAAAGAAAAAAGAGAAAGCCCGTTAGTCTACGCACACTAGGGCATGGGTGCACTCACTAAAGTGTCCCAGGGTCCCGTGGTTGTCAGGTGCGGGATGTTTTTGAAACATGCTGTGGCTTCTTTCTAACTTGTACATTCAAGCTGCTTTCTGAAGAAACTGAAGCCCAGAGGGATTCCTGCCTCTTATTTCACTGTGGTCTGGATATGAGGAGGTACATGCTTGAATCCAGGAGCCTGGATGTGGTTTCAGGCCCGCTAGGTTAAATGCAGTCATAGTGAGCTGACTCCTGCTGATCACAGATTCAGACATATTCAGAATCAAGTTTCAAAGGTAACAACCACTTGATCCCCATGTCATCCTTCTGCACATGCAGTGTCATAGTCCCTCTAGTGTTTAGAGACCTCATATGGGAGATCTATTTTGTCAACATGATGTAGAAGGCTCAGAGATTAGGAGAAAGCCAGCAACACTGTAGCTGGTATTTATATCACTTCATGGGACTCTGCAAAGAAAACATATCTAAAGTATGTCTTCTTTGTCTTCTATTTTTGAGCCACGAGGGCTCCCTTAAGTCATGTTCCCAGATTTCCACTCATATCTGTGAGAGTTAGAAGAATACTTGTGTTCTCACAAGGCCATTTTTATCTAGGATATATGCTGTAAGAAAAACATGTAATATTGCAAAACTCCCACTATAAACCTCAAAGCATACTGCAAGTCTTCCTTGGCCCATGCAACCCAATGACAGCAGTGGCTGCATATAGACTGTAAACTTGATTGTATTAAAACAATTGCATTAAGAGATTTTAACTACCATGTAGTAAAAGGGAAGATCATAGCACACACAAAGTACTTAGGTGCATATGTTTAGTAATAAACAAAAAAAAGTCACTCTACTTAAAGACAGTCACTGATACAAATAGATCATTCTACCGTAACTTCTTCAGAGTTAAATGCTGATTCCTCCACTAAATAATGTGTACTCCATCAAAGCTTTACAGAAAACTTTAACACAGGAATCTTAAGCAATCTCCACAACGGGGAAAATCACAAACATTAAAGTCCGGTGATAGTAGTGTAGTGCTTTGTCTCTCTTCAGTTTTGAATGCCTTATTTTTAATTTGAAGTATATAGGTATATATGTTCAGAATACTGTATAACCATTGAATAATGGAGCCTCATAACTTGCACGTCCACACAAGACAGAGTAGTAATTACTGTTATCTCTGTTTTGTAGGTGGTGAATTTGAACTGAGGATTGCAGTTTTCACAGAGCTGGAATTACCATAAATGAGGTTTTTATGGCTTCCATTCTCATTGTGTAACCATTCTGCCCCTAAGAGAAAGCAATATAATTAGAATACCAAAGAATCTTAATCTCACATGAGGTAAGTCGCAATGCAAAGTTACTTGTGTCGAGAAGTCTGATTTCTGTAACCATATCTCAGGGTTCCTACTGCATCACTACCATGCTTCAGGGGTGATTTTTCAGTGCGTTGTGAGAAAACTTATGTGCCCTTTGGAGCTCCTATGATGATTATGTTTGTGGCAGCCGATGCAGGTGAAAAGCAGGCTCTACACTTCTGTTCATAGACAGCCATGCTGGGAGGGGGATCCAGCCCAGGTCATCAGATACAAAATGCAGAGATTATGGATCAACATCGGAAGCATTTTCAGTTGACACCTATTGTGGAAGCCATAACGTGTGAAAACCATATAAAAGCTCCCCCAGATAGCCACAGTTTAGTGGCTACTGAGTTTGTTGTTAGCAAGGAAACTCACAGTGCATATGACTGTGGGGCCATTACAGCTGTAGTTAACCATAAGCAGTGGCCTTTACTGCAGCCCCAGGATCTGAGCAGCTATTTAAGCTGCCCCATTTTCAAGACGCAATTCCACTGAAGTTAGTAGAGTTAAATTAATGAGAAAATCTAGGTGTAAGCAAAAAGAATAAACCTCTTCAAAGCTGTCAGTGAACATTCATCAATGCAGTCCATTAGTTTGGTGCTGCTCCACTGATGCAAGCACTCATGAACCCAGTTTAAATGACAACTTAGCTAGGTTTATAGCTGATTTGTGCTGTGAAATAACCCAAAGGAACACCAGTGTTTTTGTGTACCTCATCCATTAATTATTGGGGATTAATGTGTACTAGATCTGACATAATCTGTCTTTTATTTTGTGCTCAGATGGAGTTGCAGGAGTTACAAGTTTTAAAACCAGTGCCACTGCCTCAACTGCACTATTTCTATGGAGAGAGAACTTGTATTTCATCCTGACACTCTTTTCCTCTTTTAAATGCTCCAAATTGATCTAGAAAATTCCCCAAATACCGATACGCTCATTATGAAATCACATAACTGATGTATCAGGTTTTAAAATGGTTGTAACCCATTGAAAATACTTCAGCAGATAGGAAATTGACCAAAAAGGGTGTCTAATAAACCATGAATAAAAATCAACTCTGATCCTGAGGTACTGTTGTCACCAGTAATGCTATTTTAAACCATGTCAAATCAATAGATTCCATTTTTAGTGGAATATTTTTAAAGTATATTCTGTCTTTTGTCTTTTGGTGCCAGCAGGAAGTCTTACTAGTTATGGATGACAACACTGAAAACTTTCCTACAGCTAAAGCTCATTACTTACTAGCTTGATGGACTGAAGGCACAGCATTGTGGTATTTAGACACCGCCTCTTGTTTATTGTATCTGTTCTGTGAAATACAGTCTTAACAATGACATCCTTTTTATGTAGAATATGTGGACTTAACTGATTAGTTTTAACAATATGCCTCTCATTGCTTAGCTCATTTAATCTTAAGTTTCATGTAAAACCCAGTGATTTTTTGTAAGTGTGTTGTCAGTAACTTGTTACTTGAATTCTAGCATTCAGTAGGTTTGAGGTGGGACGTTAAAGACCTCCCCTGAGAAGGGGAATAACTCCCTACTGATCCGTATACTCTGGCTGCCTCCAAGGCTGACTTCCTCAGCTAGAGAGCTCTGTATGGGCAGTGGAAATAAAGGAGGCATTCAGAATCATCGTCCTCCCATAAGAAGTCAGGGAATTAGAGAAGCCATCTTTGTTAAGGATATTAGAGGTATACTAGAGATATAATATTATCTCCATAATATTAGAGAGGATATTAGAGAGGTAACTTCTGTTTCTAGAGAACTTGCTAAATATTTGTTGGGAGGTCCCTGGTATAATACTGACTGTTCCACTTGACGATGGACCAACTTCATTTTTGTTATTTCAAAGTCTATTACAATTACAATTTTATAGCCCATGCCTTAATAGGATGAAACCCAAGTCCAGTAGGTTACATAACTGTTTAGAGCATTTGATCAACTAATTTTCAGCAGCGGAGATTACTGGGGGCGATGTTTATACTATGAATGCAAAATAAACACGAGATTTAATAGGCTTAGATGAACCTACCCACCAGTCTCATTCTGAGGATGACTTGTTTTTTTCTTCTTATTTTTGAGAGGTTACATGTATTCTGGTGGCTTTGTGAAAAATGGCCTGTGCAGCTATCTCCTTTGCTAAAAGGCCAGCCAGTTTCCTGGGCAACAGTGGCACTAGACCTTGACTATGAAAGAGATTGTATTATGTGATCCAGATATGTTTAGGGAGTTTATCATCAATACTGCTAGAACTGATGCATATTCTTACCCTAACTTCCTGAAAATATAAGTAAGGAGAGCCTTGACCCACTGAAGCAAAAAGCAGTTGCAGAAGCTGGCAGCTGAGGAAGGAGACAATCATCCATTTGCACAGCCTGTAACTGGGGCAGTGCTGAGCCCATCACGACGATGCGGGTGCTAATCCACACGAGTAGATATATCTATTCTCATGGACTCTTAGAGTAAACAAACATTTGCACAGAATGATCTCATGAACTTTAGAGGACTTAATCCCCAGAAGTCTGCCAGTAGTGCCATACAGCAAGGCCTTTAAAGACTAGGAGAAGAAGCTTGGGTTTGCCCAGCCAAAGAATTACCATAACTTGTTGTCCTGGGACGACACTGGGATCTGCTGTACATAGCTTCTGCAGCCTGGCTGGCACATATTTCCTGAAATTAGTCCTCCCACTTCCCATGTGTTTGAAGGATCACAGGTTATTATAGATAATTCAGGTCATATTTTGCCACCTTAGCTATCATGCTTGCAGGCCTGGGCATAGGACATTGAGCCAAAGACAACTGTTTCAGTAGAGGCTTGTGAAAAGGCCTTTCCAAAAGTCTCTGCAACCAGTGTATACTGCACAAATCAGATTTCTGAAGGGATATGCTCCTAGCACATGCATCAGAGGTAATTGTCATGACAGCGTTTCTACCAGGAGGACATGGTACTGTATTTAAAAACTTTGCAATGAGAAAAAGAAGTCAGCTGTTGCAATACTGCTGAGTTTTCAGTGACTCATATAGTATAATTAGACAATGAGCATGTAATGTCCTGATACACAGCCACTAAAATGCTATATGATCTGCTATGAGACTTAAGGCAGTACAATTCTTTATGGCCTTTTGAAGTATGACACAAACTGGGAAAGTCGCATTTAAAGATTTTCCTCAAGGGACATGATCCATGCAGTTTCTGTACCTTGAATTCTCTTCACTCATTTCCCTCTCCCTCATGCTGAATGGAAAAAGTCCACTTCTGCTGATTTCTTAGGTAGAAGCAGACATACCTGGATGGAGTGACTGTCTTGGAAGGTGAGGCCAAAAGAGACTATCAGACTGCATCCGTCCCAAAGAAGGAGCCAGACAGATTACAAGGTGAGGCTGGGCTTGGCAGTGGATTCACTTGTGACAGTGTCTGGCTGTTGCAGTGGGAGTAACTTACAGTTCAACTTGAGCTAAGATTAGCACAGCAGAGAAGGCTATTTTGGGTAGGATCAATAGCACTCCCCCATTATGACTGGGGAAAAATGACTAACAGCACAGGGAGGGGCTGCACTCACCCGGGTACAATCTGTTTCTTTTGTAAACTGTGATGAATGGGCTTGTCAGTTCTCAGTAGAAGTGAGCTGCTGTTTGAATAATATGCTAACCGTTTAGTGGAAGTAGGGCTTCCCTTTCAGGTGTGTGCTGAAGGATAAGAAAAATCAGGTCCAGCTAGTATCCTGACTGTAAGGGCTTCAGGGCTGAATACCCCATTTCAAGTTAGGCTGCAGGGCACAGGGATATGAAATGATTCCTAGCAATTAGTATGTAGAACTGGAAGAATCAGTATGGTTCAGCAAGCTCCATATCCTGTGACTGGAAGTAATGATGCGATAGATATTTTGATCTGAACAAACACTACGCGTTTCCCTGTGAGCCACAGACTGTGGAGCTTCCCAAGGCTCCATAACACTCTAAAGGGCTGGAGTGAAACCCCAGAGTTACAAAAGCCAGAGTTACAGTCGTGTATCACAGGAAGCAGATCTTGTCTTCATTGCAAGAAATAATGAAGAACCCATTAGGATCATCTCTGCCAGAGAGCAAAAGGGAAAGCAGAAAACTACCATGGTTATAGGGTTGCCAACATGCGTTTACACAAAAGGTCTTTCCTACTCCACATCTGGTGTCAAGTGCAACCATAGTGCATGAGGAAAACATACTAACTTTGCCAATAGTCAAGGGTTTGCAGCCAATAAATCTTCTTGCTCAGAATCCCAGGCACAGAAATATATTTCCTTGCCTCAGCACATAGCTGGGGAAATCCCCCATTCACGCAATTTGACTGCTATGGATAAATACAGTGCTAGCAGCAGTTTGATGCACTTAGACACCAAAATTCCAGGCTTAATTTCTCAAGCCTAGCTTTTCAAATGTTATAGCTAGAGCCTAGTTCTCCTCTTAAACCAGTTTTCTGCAAATGGGATTTTAGTGGAGTCTCAGATTTTAGTGAAGTTTCTCCTAGTTAGCTTTAGCAAGTGTGAGCGGGAGAGTGCTCAAATCTGCAAGCTACATGCACGTGCAAGGAAATTCCACAAAGAGGCCAAAAAGGTTCCCAGTGAAGTAGGCCCTGCTTTGGCTTCAGAGGATTGCAGAGTCCTATGAGGAGAGGCTTGTTTAAAATCTAGAAACGTTTGAACTCTGGAAATTGTGGTAGGGCTGCTCCTTCAATGTAAAATATTGTTTCATTTCATGTTCAGTCAGTTCTGGCCTTGCAGTTTTGTTCTGAAATGAAATCTGTTCTCCATCTGAAAGGAAGAACCTCTCCATTTTGCTTAGACTTCATAAAATGGTTGCCACTAGGGATTACTCCATCTCCAGCATATGGCAAATGTTTTGGCCCACACCTGGACACTTACGTGGGTAGTCTGCAAACTGCTCTGTTTTGTCTAGTGTGATTTCTGTCTTTGTCATACAGACACATTATCTAGTATAGTATAATTGTTCTATCTATAATACAGTTGAATGTGTTGTTGTAGTTTACTTAATAAGGAATTAAACACCACGTAGCCTTCAAGCTATATATCTGCACTGCACACTGTATCCATACTGCCTTCTGCCAGTAGTATTTGATCAACTGATATAATGTGATACTGCTGAAAGCTAGTGACCAAACTTGATGACTCAGGAGCTGTGTTCCTTTAGAGAGCGGTGTTGTACAAAGAATTGCTGGCCTGGGAGACCTTTTCACAGGAAATGGTACCTAATTAGTACTCATCCTGTTCCCAATGGAATGAAAAGAGGTGGCATGGAAGAAAATGAATGTATTCTGTTTTGTTTCATTTTATCTTAGGAGTGAGGCTTTTAGTGGTAAAGAGCTATGCCTGGGTCTAGCTTAGATTCCTTACTTCTGCATCACTTTCATATTAGCATCATCTGAGCTTTTAAACCAGTAAAATTCTGGAGCAGCTCAAACGATTGCAGCAGAAAGCACTGGAAAGGTGCTGGTGGCAAGAAAATTCAAAACAGCTTTAGGAGTTCGTAATGGATAGGAAGAAGAAACCAGTCAAATCGCCACAGACTTTTGAACAGGACCCATTCCAGCAGAGTCAGTGAATACCAGCCTTGCTGACTTTAGGAGCTTAATTAAAATATAAGAAAAAGGAATTAGTATGATCCTGATACACAGTCCTGGAAAAGTCTTTTAGAAATGCTAGCTCTGACTGGCACTAACAAGGAGACAGTTAACTCTTAGTATGCATGCATCAACTCTTAGTTGATTAAAATGTCAAACAGTGCATCCAGAACTCTCTCATGTCTCATTTAAATGGTTCAAAAGCACAGACCTCTACTTCAGTAAGAGTGCAATTCATTATCTCTTTATGCTTCCTAATCATGTAATGTCCATTACAGCTACAGTTTCTAGTACATGTAAACAGTGAAATCTTGACTTGACCATAGAACTTGTAGGCATTTTTCTGATATTCTAGACATGTGCATTTGGGCAACCAAATCAGGCTCCTGGTATTTAGTCAGAAATGCTTTACACTAGAGTGCACGTATAGTTAATAGAAATAAAGAGTAGAGAACCCTAGCTTAGCATATTCCCAGCAAAATCAGCATTCTGTAAGCTTTTGCTCAAACTATCTTTTTTCCTTATTTTTATTGACTCCTTATTCTAGCCCTGGACCTCTTGAGGTTTGCAAAGACTTAAAGCTCAGCAAATAATGAAGGAAAGTTCTTTCCAGACAACTGAAAACTTCTTAGTTATGTTTTCTGTCCTTTGGCATGGAAAATGTTTACTTAAGTACCCCCTGCTCTTATATTCACAGATGTGACTTCATGCCCCGGTATAACTATTACTAGTTCATTGCCTTCAAGCAACTTTACGTCTGGCACTGTGTTTCTCTGCATTAAGAAAGTGAAAGTGTAGGGCAGATACACTAGTGGCTTTGCCAAAGGAAAAGTTACCAAGACTTTTGTGTAATATAATTGGTATTAGGAGAAGAATTGTAATAAAGAAGCCAAAAATAACACTGAGTGCACACATGCTTTTCCAACCTCCTGTATATTCCTTTGTTCCTCAATAGTAGTTTTCGATCTGCGTCATACACTGAGGTCATGAAAGATGCAACATATCTCCCATGTACTGAATGCAGCCTACAGAGCGGTTTGTCCTAAGAGCCTTATGTGTGAGGTGACAAGCTACCTTACGTCAGTTCCTCTGCAAGAGCTTTGCCGCTAGTTAACCAATTAATTCAAGAGAAAGAGGGCTGAGTTACCCTTCATTTATCGTGGAATGCCATAGAAAATGTGTGTAATGGGCAGTCACTACAGAAGTGTTGCAGTGTGGTAGCATTTCAGGGTGGAGGTTGGTGTTTTGGGTCAAGTTGCTACAGTCTTGAGACTGTATGGCTGTGTTGCATTTCATCCCTGATATTCAGCAGTCAACACTGGGGCCATGAACTCTTAATGAGCAATGGGACACACAAGTTCAGGAATCGTATTTCACACTCCATCTCCAATTACTTTAAAAAGCAAGAATGCTTCTAACGAGAAGCAACTGGTATGTCTACCTCAGTTTCATTATAACTGGATATGAGTGCTGGTGAGTGAAATTTCCCAAACCCATTTACTTCCCAGCACTAAAAAAAAAAAAAAGAATAGAAGTGAAGTAGACTTGGCAAACTCTGTGTAGGTGGTCTTTTGTGAGTCCCCAGTGCGAACTGGCATATTTTGCACCTGTATCATGTGTGAAACCTCCACTGCAGGAATTCCACAACTGCTGCAACAATGAAAATGAAAATACCATCGATGCTGTGGATCAGAAAACATCACATTTGCTCAAACATTTTGCCTGTAAAATGAAAATTTCTGGAAGAATAGAGGTGTAAATAGGATTCCCTGAGCAGTGTTTACCTGAAACTGAAACTAAAATATATCATGGTACTCAGGCACATAGACCTATAGCATTGCTCACTTTCGACATTCAAAAGTGATTCCTTATAAAAAAATCCATGAGTCTTGAAAAAATTGATGGAGAGGAAATGACAATCATTGAGAAGCTTAAGCAAAGAGCAGGCCACAGGAAGCATCTGGGGAGGTGATGGCAGTCGTAGCTCTGGACCACAAGTGAGCGTAGGAAGGTGGCACAGCAATCTCTGGGTGCTGAGGAAGAGCAGCCTCAATGTCCTTAGGGGTAGGGCACTGCCAAAGTCCTCACATGAGGCTCAATAGCCAAAGACTGGGAGTCCCTGACCTACAAATCAGTGAACAACAACCAGTGGACAACAGCTAGAAGGGCCGAATGTGTAAGAAGTGCAGACGACAAAGTTGAGCTCAGTTTATTGAGTCTTTTAATATTACAGCGGTTAGCCAAGCACCTAAAAGTGCTTTCTTCCCACCATTGGCAGGCTTTGTTCATCTTGTAAGAAGCACAGTTACTCTGTGTATTTGCACTACATACTTTTCTAAACGCCTTCTTAGGAGATTTTTATTTCAGTAGCACGAAAAGGAATACAGTGAATAAGAAATAAATTGAAAATATATCAGAGGTCTTCAAGGTTTTGAGAATTTAAAAAGGCACTTCTGGATACATTTCAAATTAAACCAGATGCAAAGTAGCTCTTTATGTGTAAACCAATGCCTGAAGACTGAAAAAAAATCCTATCTATTACTTTCCTTGAAAAAGTGGAAGGGCAAAACTTCTCACACATGTCTATTTGGCATATGTTTCTTTCTGACTGAGTGCAACAGGAAGACCATCTGTCAACACATGTCAGCCAGGAACTAGCTTCATCAGCAAACAAAATGACACTGGGGGGTAACCTTCCACCCTCCCTGCTGTTCAAAAGGATGCTGTCCCCAGACTGAAACTCTGGAGCTCAGCCTCTCAGGAATATATGTGAAAAGTACAAGGAACACATAAAAGTGTTCTTTGAGATAGAATAATAAGGCCTGTCAAAAGCAAATGAATTTACTCAGGCGGGGGGAAAGGGGGGAGCGAACCGTGGCCTAGCTCAAAAAAACTCATAAACTCTGAAGAGTGAGCTACTCCTATGTAAAAAAGCCACCGACACTGCTGCGAATCCTAAAGGTAATAGATCTCTGTCTGCTTGAGCAAAATTGTCTGTGGATGTTTGAGAACTAAATCCTGCTTTCAGAGTTATTGCTTCAGACGCATTTCTTCTTAGCTCCTCATTATCTCAGTGGATATCTTGGCTAATAGTCCTCCCATCTTTTCTGTGCCTCTCAGACTAGCTGTTCGAGTCCTTTCCTGCTCTAGGAGCACTAGCAATCAGCCTCCCTATCCCATTGCCCCACCTCTTTACATTTTTGCACAAGTCTAGATGCCCTTCTACTTAAACACGCAGAAGACTGGGACCTTGCTATGGCTGTTCCCATTTACACTGCTTCCTCTGGGACCTTTCCATGTCATGGATTACAAGGTTAACATGAAGCAAAATATGACATTAATTGCTTGTGTAAGCAAAGGCATGAAGCATGCAGTAGGTGCTGATGGCTATTCCTTGTCCTTTGGGTGTTCATTACTATCATGCTCGGAAGTATTTTCTACTGGAAAATTTGCTGTAGAATGCTTCTGTGCATTTGTTGAAGGCTCCTTTAAATTTACAACTGCTTATATTATATTATTTAGCATTAGTTTTACAGATATTACCTATATTTAATATAACTAAAGGAATACCTGCTATACTGTGGTAGTACAAGTTATTCTTAAAAAATAAGTAGAAAAAGATGCAGACAGATTTTCACAAGTGCGAATGGACTCTTTTTATTTAAATTAAGCAAAAGAAGACTAACTAGACATGGTCCTATTTTTCCTCTTAGTAACTAGGGTTTTAAGTACAGAAGACTCCTCAGAAATCTAAATGATCAATGCAGTCTACCTCTCTACAGCAAAACACAGATTCAAATTCTCTTCTCCCTCAGAAAATCTTCTCCATGATGTGCAAACTTGTAAGTCTTTCTGTGAAGAGATTTTTGATGTGTGCATGATAATAACTCTACAACTGTCATATGTTGGAGTATACTCTACCCATTTATGTTTGTAGAGAAACATATAGATTTGAGTAGAATAGTGTGTTTCATTGAAAATGCTCCCTAAGCCAAAAAGTGTGTTCTGAGTCAGTAGAGGAGTATGTGCTTCACTCTCCCCTCTTATTTGAAGCAATGAAAAGCTTTGTAGAGGGGAAATAAATTAAAAATAAAATGGGCTACCTGAGTATTTTCTAGTAAAATGTTCCTCATATATTAGAAATCTATTGCCGTAGGTACAAACCTCTGCTCTAAACTAGCAAATACAACTTACTATAAGAGAGATTGTCCAAATACAGAGTATTTGTTTCTTTTTAAAGCTAATCCACTCCAGCATTTTTATATCCATGGGCACTTTCAATCTTCTCTTGACGTTACTGTCTCCCCTAAGCATGTGGATTAGTCCCAGATAGACACAATGCAAGTGCTTCCTTTCCTAGAAACTCACTAAATCTTCAAACTTGCAAAATTGCTTTATGTAGAGTCCCTGTCCTCCCTTTCTCTTATTCACCAGGATGTAGCATGTGGGCTTTTTTTTTTTTTTTAAGCTGAGGGTGGGAGTATGATGAGCCCATTTTAATTCTGTCATATTCATTTGCTTTAATGTGGCTCCAATAAAGGAAGCCAATGACATCTCATAACATGAGTGGTTCCTAACTGTCACATTTTTTTTCAGCTCAGATTAGTGGTAATGCTTTAACATAATGTTCCTCAGATATTATGGCCTTCCATAAAATCAAACAATCTTGCCCCAGATTTAGCAATCATATTTTCCTGCTGTTTCTTTTCCAGTGCTTCCAGCTATGAGGTCATTAAAATATTACATGATTTTTCTGCACTGCATAGATCTTTAATACTATATTGTATAAGAATGGTCTACATCCAGACTGAGTATCTGTGTAAGTATGTTATCTGGGCTATTGTTTCCTTTAACTGACAGTTACATCAGTAGAAGCCTTGCTGTGAATATAGCTTATACTAAAACAGGCAAAGCTCATCTCATTTCCTATATGGGACTCTGTTGCTTTAAGCAAAATAGTATGGTCAAAGTGATGAAAATTTTGAAAAGAAGGAAGAGTGCCTTTTAACTGCAGATGTTAAAGCAATTTAAAGCTGTTAGGGTATATTAATATAGGTATATAAGTGTATATTATCTTCACCTAAAATAGCAAATAGAGAAACAGACAGCAGCTGAACAGCAGGTCTTCTAAATCATGACTGATAATCATGAACTACAGCATCTAGTAATAAGCAAAGCAAATTCTGTGATACTCTAGGTGAAATGAAAATGAATGCATCTGAGCTGGAAGAGCCTAATTTCAGCAGGAATGAATTCTGGAAAAGAAAACATGAAAGGTCTTAACAAAAAAGTCATCCTGTAAAAACAGTAGAAACTACAGTGAACAAGGTGAGAGATTCTGCAGAAAAGCAGAACCAGGTTTTTGAATAGAGCAGAGTGAAAAGGATGTTTGTGAAATGATCTCAGAAGCACGTGGAGTAAGTCAAGGTAGGCACACATGCTGACATTTACCACCACAAAGGGAAAATAAAAGCATTAGAGTTATGCTGGTGAATACTGAAGGGTAAGAACATGGCAGACATTTATCCTATCCATCAATTCATGTCGGATACCAGAAAAGAAGCAAGCGATAAGATAAAATCTTGATGAGGGTCACTGAGGAAGTCATCAAAATTCTTTGTGCTGTTGTGTCTCCCTTTGACTCTGTAGTAGCGTTGCACGTCATGAGAGTAGGTGAGATGAGGGAAGGTAACGGTATTGCAGCTAAAGAAATAAAGCAGTAAAAGGGAGTATTTTAATGTTTCGCAGACTTACCTAGGAGGCAAGCATTGTACTGAAATCTGACCTTCAGTGCCACTGGAAGACTGCCTGCGGACTAAGCTAGTACAGTGTTTCACAAGCAGCTGATACTCTGAAGGCAGAAAGAGAATTAACCCTATATTTTTGTGTGTTCCCAGCCATATTTCTACAAAGCTCTCCTCCTGTTACCTGCAGTCCCTCTGCCTGTCTGCTTTATTTTGTTTTGCGTGAGGAATGACTCTCCTGGATATCAGAGTCTGGTCATTCTCTTCATGTGTCATGTACCGTGGCTTTGAAATGCCAGCTCTGTCCACAAGATTTAGGAGGAGGATGCTACAACATGGCATTGTAGTGAATGGGAGAAGCTTAAAAAATAATAAAAAATGATCTTGCTAATCATTTGTGCCAGTAAGACTCTGGTGGCGTCCCTATTAGCTTACTTCTGCCTCTGAGCTCACAGATTGGGGTGGTTTCACCCTTTGCTTTTGCAGCTCTGTGAGCAGTGCTACCTGAGAACTGCTGAGCAGTGATGCAGAGGTAGCTGTGGGAATCGCTATTGTGATATAAGGACTCTGACTGGCTGATATCCACCGCATGGCTACAGGAAGGAAAATGGGAATGACCAGGTAGGATTGTGATGGTTTTAGGTCAAACTGAACAATGCAATAGCTTCCATTTATTCTGAATAGATCCATATTGTATACATTTTTCGCAATCTGATTAGAGAAAATTCCATTCTAATAATTAGTTTTAGGACAAATATGGACAAAAATTAGAGGAAAACCGTCGAGAGAAATGTTAGAAACAATAAATGTGGTCTCTCTTTTTTTCAGAATCTTTTATTCTTTCCTTTTCTAGAAAGGCATCCCCATTACTGTTAATGAACTGTAAAACTGATTGCTTATTTTCTTTGCAACAGTGTCACGTGCTTATAAGTACTTGTGAGTGTCCCAATTTATGAAAGTTCTAACCAAAACAAGTTCTTTATCTATTCTAATCTGTTGTAAATATCACGACAGTCTCTATTGTAGAAATTGATTGCTGATAGAAATAACTGAATTAGAAATAGAAAAGAAATAGTTTGTCGTTTACAGAGGGGCCCATGAAAAAAAAACATAACAGTAGTACAACTGCTTCGACACTAATGCTGGAAGCCTGAGAAATAAAGTGCGGGAACTGGAACGTCTGGCCTTAAGTGAAGATATCGGCATAGCAGGCATCTCAGAAACTTAGAGGAAGGAAGATGATCAGTGGGACACAGCAGTACAGCGGTTATGCAAGATACAGAAAAGATCATGTAAGTCACGCCAGTAATGGACCAAAACAGTATGTTATAAACTTTAGCATCGAAACAAATTGAAAAACTGACCACATTACCAAGTAACATAGGATCTGTACAGATTAAAATCACAGGCCAAAATACGAAGAATAGAGCACTGAGTCTGTGTCACTGCCTGCTAGACAGGATGGCATCATTGCCCATGATGTGCTAAGGGAGATCAGAGAGTCTATAAGAACAGGAAATTAGGAGATACAATTGTATTAGGAGACTTCAGTTATCCTGTGCAGACCAGCCAAACCTCACATCGGGATGTGAAGCAAGGAGGACATTCCTGGATGCTGGGAGTGACTGCATTGCGGAACAGGTAATTAACAAGCCTGCGAGAGGAAATGCAGCCCTTCTCCTGCAGCTGAGAAAGGTACAGGATCTGGTTCAAAATCTTTTAGCTGAAGCAAGACTGTGTAACAGCAACCTTAACGTACTTCTGCTTAACAACCTTACAGGAGTGCCAGTGTCACTAAAAAACTAAGTAGAGGAGTTTAATGGAAATGAGTAGGATTTTTTTCGGAGAGCTGAAATTGCATCCAACAGAGAAGTTGGAAAGGATCATAAACTCTGGCAGATCAGGGTAAAAATATAATCAAAAGGCCAAAAAAGAGTTTGGGGCACAAGTAACTAAGGGAATCAAAGCTAGTACTAAAACCTTCTGATTTGTTAAAATATTTGAGACAAGAAGCACAGCAGAGAGTCCATAAAGCACTGCATGACCAGAGCACCTACGCAGCACCCAGCAAGTGCCAGGCCTCTGCAGAGGCTGACTGGATTTTCGGCAGTGTTGGCAGTGGAAGAAACAGGAGATTCCCACACTGAAACCTTTTTCTAGAGAGAAGCAACAGAGTTTTTCTGAAATTGAAGCAACTAGCAAAGGCATTATGGTATAAACAGGCAAAATGGATGTTAACGTTTGCCTATTTCTAGCACCACCTTTTTCACAGTTGCTTCACTTTCAACTCACATGACATGGAAAAGACGGTGCATAATAAGGTGATAAAGCCTTCTTGATGGTAAAGCTAGTGGAAGACTGTGAAAAATCACAGGAGGACCTTACAGGACAGAGTGAAAAAATGGTAAGTTAAATTCCATGTAGATATATGAAAGTGATTCACAGAGTGCAAAGTATTCCTAGCTTCACGTATACATGATGGCTTATGAGGTGTCCTTATGTTTCAGGAATGAGGGCTTGAGGTTATGATAGATAGCTTCACGAAAACATTGATGCAATAGTAAACAGCAAAGAACAAATAAAATGTTAGGACTTATTAGGAAAAAGCCTAGGAAACAAAACAGAAAACACTGTGCTGTTGTACAGACTTGAGGTTCACCCCTGTCTCAAATAATGTGGGCACATTTGGTTGCCTTCTTGCAGAGTTCTGCTTCGGCTGGAAAAGTTTCAGAGAAGGGCAACAAAGGCAATCAGAGCTACTGAGTAGTCGCTGGGATTCTTCACTCTGCAATCAAGGTTGTTTAGCAGGGGGGGATATGACTGAGGTCCACAAAGTTACAAAGGACAAGAAAAGTGTAGATAAATTGCAGGTTAACTCAGTGTAGGTAAATGAAAGCGATGCCAAGGTGAAAAGCATTCCTAGTCTGTGCCAAGATAAGAAATAGGGGGCCCTCAAATTAGGCTAGATTAAAAACAAACACAGAGGTGGTGCTTCACAGGATAGACAGTAGACTGGTGGGAGTCCTTGCTGTAGGATGTTGTGGATGCAATGTGTGCCCAAGTGAGGACTCGACAAGGACTTAGAAGAGAGCTATTGAGAGTCACTGAATCAAGAAACAAGGGTGAAAAAATTCCTTGTACCGATAATATTTGAAGGCTGAAAGAACATTGGGTGAAAATATCATTCATGATTGCCTCATGGGCATCCATTTATGGCAGCTGCTGGAGACAGAAAACTGGGCAAAATGGACCCTCGATATGAGGTATGTGGCTACAAATGTTAATATCAATAAGAAGTTACAAAAAACTTTGATTACAGGTCTGAAAAAGAAGAGGTGGCTAATCAGAAAGGTTATTCTAAACAGCAGGAGAGGTGGAAGATCCTTCTGAAAAAAAGGCAGCTTTCCCAATAATTGTAGCATATCTTGCAGGGGTTAAGTGGAAAGTGAACTCAAGTGAAAAAAAAATTAACAGCTAATTTTATAAAACTTCAGTGTTGTATTTGAATGACAGTCAAGCAAAAGATATCTTCCTTCATTGTTTTTTTAATTTTTTTGAGGAATTAAAAATCTTTTGTTACTATCTTTCACAGTTTCTATTTTTAATGTCTATTTTGCCTAGGGTAGGATTAAAATGTGCTAAATCCTACCAGAAACTGTTTTTCTACTGATTTGAGCTTGACCCAAATCAGGAAGTGCTACATGACTTGAGAAGAAATCTGCTCTCCAGTGCACTCAAACTCAGCTTCCAAAGCAAAGTACCTCAGAAGGCTTCATGCCCGCTTAACAGAAACAAACCTCTGAGCCGTTGAATCTTCCTTTACCAATTCTTTGTGCTGTAATCAACTAAAACCTGAAATTTCCTGGAGAATTTGGATGAGTTTTGTCTCTTAGTGATGTATGTCACTAAGACTGATTGCTGTAATTTGTCTGAGATCACAAGAGTAACGTCTTTTCTAGCCAGCTCAGAATCTAGCACTACTGATATTTTTTCAGACAGAGCATAAGGCTGACTGTTGCCATATATACTGGGGAAATGGAACATAAAGGGTTATTTCCTGTAGGGCTCTCAAGTTCATACTTCATTTTTTGGTGTGTATAAACTGGAATTTATTGGTCTAGGGAAAAAGATTCCTGAAATATTTAGGGATTCTTGAAGAGTGAACTAAGCTGTTTCCCTGGGAAGATGCCACTCTGTGGGATAAAGCTATATATCAGTGATGGCCTTGGGTAAACACTGAGTTCTCTAGGATGTTTAAAAATGTCTCCACATGCATGGCTAAAGTTTGATGTAAATGTAAGGTGGGAAAGTATATTGCATACTTAGGTAAGAAAAGATAGAAAGCACCTGCCTAGTTTAAGCAGGCTCTGCAAAACTTAATAAGGGCAGCAAAACTATGATCTTCTAATTTTTCTCACTCCCTCTTCATCCTCAATATGTTTGGGTAGAACATGATCCTGATCTCATACAGTTGGTAGCATTTGCACAATGACTCTTTCAGCTCTCCATGAAGTAATCACTCTTAAACACAGAGACTTGAATTAAAAGGTCCCTTTAGCTGAAGGGTTTGTGAGTAGTATGTGTTATGCACATTTTAATGAGCCAAAGATGTTAATAACAGAAGGGACAGCTTGTAGCCTACTCAAAGGAGACTTATTACTCTCAGTTATTTTAATTTGATGAAAATGTAATGAGATGATAATGTTACTGTGAAAGGAATGATACCTAGCCCTTTAGTGTCACCATACTTATCGAAACAGGGCCCTATCTGTGACAAACATTATTTTGATACAGCTGCAGTATAAACAATCCTGAAATTAGAAAACAAGTCCAAAAGACTTTAATCGGAAGCCACATTGGTTCAGGCTTCTATGGTAAAATAAACGTCAAAATAAGGCTTACCCCACCTGCCCGTGTTGTGTGCGAATTCTGTTATTTCAATATGAAAACATTATGATCTGCTCTCCATATTGAAATGCTTGCATGCAAAGCATAAAGGCAAATTCAGAGATAAGGCTGAAACCCTCCATTAGACACATGTCTTTGTGTTGTATGCTAGGCAGAAACTTGTTCTTTGTTCGTAAGTGTTTGCTTGCTATGCCACACTCCCACTGCAGTCATTTAACAAGAAGTCAGTGGGAGTTGCATGTATTACACACAGCAGAAGACAAAATTATGCTTGCCTTTATAACCCACAGATGGTCACTTGCAGGGCAATAATGTTCTACCATATGTCTTAGACATTGTGGGGTGAGTATGCATACATAATAGCTAGCGTACTGACATCATATGCCTGCACAAAACGAAAGGTCATATTGAAAGAATAGCTCTGTGTTGGTGTTACTGTAAAGCACCTCACAGTAACAGGTTAAAGAGTGAAGCAATGTGCTCGGGCATGATTTAAAGGATGTGACTTGGTGATGTGACAAACTGTTTCTTTGGCATGTATGGTAGCAGGTAGAAAAATTAGCAAAAATGTCACAGGATTATTGTCTTCTGTGTACCAGCAGAGACAACAAGGAGCACAGGACTGGAAAGTATCTCCCACACTGAGTCCAGGCCCCTAGAAGTAGCCAGTCCACCTCTCCTAAACTGATATTAGGTAGTATTTTGTCCCAGTCTTCTCATGGGAAGATTTGAGTAGGGTGACACTTTTTTCCTAATTAGAAACATTCTTCTACTGTCAAGTTTATACCTATTCATGGCCAGTTAATTCTCTGTTGTTCTTGTGCCAGCATTTTCTTTCAACTGAAATAAAAAGTTTTCCTTATAAGCTGTTATGACCTTGGTGCATTTACGTATTTGCTCTTAGCCTCTGTTTTGCTAAACCAACTACACCGCAGTCTTTGGGAGTACTTTTAACTGCATGCAGCCTGAAGGCAGGTGTGCAAATTCTAGCTGTGAATTAGCTCAGGTACAAGAAATAGCCAAGCCAAAGCAACTCAGAGCCTAGTTCAGACTAATTTGCCTTACTACCGAGCAAGATTCTTTAGTCTTTACTGAGTTCTCACCTCTGTTTCCTCCAGTTTAACTAATAATTTCTATGTATGTGACTTATATTGGATGCTTACTGAAATCCAGACAGATTTTTTTTTCTCATTAAAGATCAATATTGGTACAGTCTACTAGCTTTGATCTGCTCATCTGTATTTTATTTCATTTTGCATATCCTTACCCATTCTCCTTCCAAATATATTCTAATGCTTTGCATGGTATTGAGATCAGGCTAATTGAATAATAGTTACTTGCATCTTTTCCATTCAAACTCTCCCCCTTCTAAAATATAGATATTTTATTTTCCATTTTGCAATCATATAATGTTACACTCAGCTTGCTAGATTTTTTTAAATACTTGCTTCTGGGCCTGTGATTCAGGAATCAGATATTTCAAAATCCAAAGCTCTCAAACACATTATGTTTTTTAGGTTTTCCTCCCATCTCAGCTGAGATGAATTCCAACGCTGTACCTTTGTTCCCATTTACCAACTTCCTTTGTTGTCAGAGGGCTGCTGTGTTTATTGAAAACAGGGCAAAACACTTATTTTAGTCTTGGAACTGTATCTACATCATTTTTAACTTGTAATGCACCCTCACTGTGGCTACACTTCCTCCATTGCTCCCCTTTCATTTATAAGGGTAAAAAAACCTGTGTTACTTGTTTCAATTTGGCAGGTGTTACTTTACCGCTGCACATCTTTATTTAAAAACATTGCCTTATTTGTTGACCAGGCCTCTTTTTCTCCCATGTAGGTCCTGGTTTACTCTAGTTTTTTTATTATATCTTTCTTGGGATGATTTTTCTTCTAGTCATAGACAAACTCTTCTTATAAGCTCCTTCCAGACTCCAGAAGCTGAATCCGCCCTCCAGAATCCCAGCTTTAGTGAAACTTCAGCACCAGTTTAAAGGACAGAGGTTAAAGTCATACTGACTGGCAGGCATGATAAGTCAGGAAATGGAAATATGCTGAAACTGTGAAAACCAGGAAGCTGAAGTATTTGCTACTTATAGATGATCATAATGACAGAGTCTCCTTGTCTGGAAAACTCTCTGATTGCAAAATGTTGCACTCTGAATACAGATAATAGATCTTTTATTACTTCTTATAAAATGAGAAGATCATGTTCTGTTAAATTATCTCTTACACTAATGACCTTTTCAAAGATATCTAATATTGCTAGTAGAAAATGTTCCCTTCGGTGAGGGATAAGCCTTTATTATCACTAGATTTTTACAATGCAGCATATCTATCTATGAGCAAAATATTATTGCCAATAATCTTTGTGGTTCCCATATCATTGACTTCAGAGGAAAGGCTTCTAGTACTGTCAGCAACAGATTTGTTACAAGCATACAAAGAGATATTTTCTGATATTTTATTGCAGAATTACTTTCGGTCTATTAAATATTTTTCTGATTGGTGTTTCTTTGTGGTTATTCAGCTTGACAGCAGTGACATATTTCTTTTACTGGCTTTCTCAGATCTGAGAAAATTTGGTAGTATCTTATACAATTCTCATTACTTTGAGGCATTTCTCTTACAATTTATTACAATTACTTGACAACTAAATTGTCAGATGAGTTGGCCCAGAAAAGGTGGTTCAGAAAAGATGATATAACCATCAGCTGGTCAGATGAGTGACTGTCAGAAAGAAACTTCCTTCTGCAGCTTGCTGGTATCAGTCAAGCTAAATTTAAAGTGGATTCAGTGAGATAGTCATCTCCCTTAATCATTAATGTGCATAGATATCTCAGCTCAATTTTAGCATGATTGCAAATACCTCCTTGGGAAAAGCCAAAAGCGAGGACAATATGATAAAAATGGTTACTGCAATTCAAGATTAAGGGTCTGAATGGAAGATTGCACAGGACCTGACTTACAGTGCTTTCCTCTACATACTGTTGTCAATCGCTCCATGTTCATAAGCATCAATTTGACTTAACCTAACTTTGAAATATGAACAGGGAAATATGAAGGAAATTCCCACTGTGAACTGTTATATGAACAAACTGGAAGTATGAACATCATTGAAGATTTGATGCTTCAACCTGAGCAGCTTTCAAAAGACTTTTTCCCCGACTTGGAAAGCAGGTATGTAACTGCATCAGAGACTCAGCGGCAGAAGCAGCAGTCAGCATGAAATTAAGCCCTAAAAAATAAATTTTTACTGTGTAAGAGACAAGATATCTACACATGAACTGAGCATTTAGCATCGAAAAGACGCGCTAAGAATGAGCTTTTAGGGTATCAATACACCAGTGTTTAACAAAGGTAATACTCTTAATAACCCTATGTGCAATGTAAGACAGATTCTTTCTACAGCTGAGAAATCTCCACAGAGACATTGCTAAGGACAATGTGATAAAAGATTAAGAAAAATGTTCTAGGAAAATCATTATAAATGCTCCACTCATTAAAGTAATAGGGTAACGTTGACTGTTTGATAACAGATTTGTGGCCAGCTCAGAGGCATTTGGATATGATAACGACGGCTCCAGTGAGAGAAAGGGATTGCTGGCCAGGGTGACCTTTACATAATATGCAGCCTCACAAGCAAATCTTTACATAAATCCGTGGTATGCGCGCCACAGCATACGATAATGGAGGTGAAGCTGGAAATAGAAAACGTATCTAAGAGGAAAAAACAGTAAGGATTTTCTATAGAAAACCTATTCAAGCTGCGATGTCAGATTATCACGATGGGGCCTTCTGGGCCTGAGGGAGGATCACAGTGGGTAATTCACCGCATGTCTTCACTACAGCATTCACTTGACTGATTAACTCCGGTGGTCCTGGCTCAGGTGCGAGTGTCTGCGCTGCTAAATCACACTGATGTCAGCCCTGTACAGCGTTGGCAGGTGAGGGAGCACAACTTTTCAGGAGGGTGTGTATGTGTATGTGTATGCGTATGCATATGTGTATGTGTACATGGGTGTGGGTGTGATCGGGGTGGAGAATCGTAGTCCTAGCACCACAGGAAGTTGAGACAACAATGAATTGTTTTGCAAAGTACTGCAGGAGAACCTGACTGTCTGTTCCAGACACTCAGTAGAAATACTCTACCAGTAAAAGGTAAGTACCATGGGCTTTTTATTTCCATTTCTCTCTGTGTGGCATCTGTTCCAAAGTCTAACAGGCTTAGAAAGGATATACGAGCGCATTTGTCCCCAAGCTCCTCATTAGGGCTATTCCCATTTCATTAAATAGTCGCAGGCCATATGATGTAGCTGTGGGCACTTTATCAGCTGCTTAATACCTGAAGAAAGTGGTGAAAGTGCCATGCAGAACAAAGATGTCAGGCAGGAGACAGCTGCCTGGCTGAAATGTACCACCAGCCTGGAAGAATGCACAGCACCTGAGAAACGATGTGTCCGGGCTCCTTCCAGGAGCAAGGTGAACCTCACGGCACTGTTACAGGAACTTGCTCTTGCCTGTCAGTGTAAAGTGAGTTGCGGTGTGGCCCAGAAAGCGGATAACCCCAAACAACATCACTTTGGGCTGGCAAGTTAACAGTCGGTGCCACAATGTGGAAGAAGCAATTACTGCTGTGATTTGTTGCGGTGGGCAGCAAAGATGTAATACGCCTGAAATAATCATGGTCTTGGGTGCCACAAAGAATTATGGGGTCTTTACTATCACCTAAACACCTCTTGTTTGGCCCCAAGAGAGTGACTGTAAGACGATAAACAGAACTTCATTATAGCCATGCACATCCTCTTAGAACAGTTTATTCAGACAAATGATGTAAAGCTTTATTACACAGCTTTACACGTTTTTATTTTTTATTTACACAAAGTATTACAATTTTTTTAACATAGGGCAAGCAAAAAGTATTTTTTATTGTAAGACCACAGTGGCCAAGCTTGCATGGTCTCCCTGCATAACACCTTCTGTTGCCTCCATCAGAGACAGGACTAGATGGAACAATGGTCTTGTGTTCTTAAAATAGAACAGCATGGCAACTAGGCACTTAGGTATATTAAATATTTGATATAGTAAACCTATCACTGTCCATTGCAACTGTTTATTAAAAAATATCTATTCTAGGATGGGGGGGTTATCTTTAATCTCAAGGAGCTGATGTGCAACATTGTAAAATTTCCAAATATTCCTTTGCTTGTTCTTTATTCACTTCTATTTTCGGATAGCTTCCTTTACTTCCTAATTGCCAAATGTCTAAGGGAACAATTCATGCTTCTTTCATTCAAACATCAAAAAAAATCTAGCTTCTAGTCTAGGGTCCATCAAAGAGAGAATGGTGTTTCCAGAAGATGACTCAGATCAACAATTTAAGCATCTTTTTATGATGGGATGAATTATCTCCTGAAGATGCTAGCTTCTCTCCATTGACTGCTGAGGGAAAATACATAACTTATGTTGCCCAGCTGTCTAACTTTTAGGCTGCTAAAGTTAGATGGGATGTATCCCATCCTTGGTTTCCTTAATCTTAGAAAACATAGTTGTGTAATATATTCTGAGCCATCATTTTTGTCACCCTCTTTTTTCTAGTATTGTTCTCCTCTTATATAAAAGGCTCTCCTTTCTTATATCTAACTCCCTTGCTAGTGTAAATCTAGCCTACCTTTTTTGTTATTCTGCGTACTAGTGAGGCTGATCGAGCAATTTTTTCTAGATGTCTTCCTTTCCCATTATCTGTATAGTAATTCATCATTTCATTTAAGGACCCCCCCCAGTCTCAGTAGCACCCAAAAAGTAAGTATGTGCAGACTGGCTGTCCCCAGCCAGTCTACAGCTGTTCATGATGAGGCCATGTAGCAGGGAGGTGGAGCAGCTGTTGAAACCATTCTTTCACAATGGTGCAAATAAAGTCATTTGAGCCGTTCGCCCGTATGTCAAGTGACTAAAGGAGGCATCAGACAGATGAGAAAAAGGGCCAATATACTTTTATTGCTGCATTCAGGGAAGCTGAATTAAAATAGTTCAGTAAGCATTAGATTAAAGATGACTTTTCAAACTACATTTTCTACACAGTTTTAACATATTTTTGATTCATCTCCTGAGTATAGTTCAGAGTGCGTCAAGTACTAGCTGTACCTCAGTGCCTTTGAGAATTGATACCATTACAAGATCTCCAAGTTAGAAGATTCTCTAAAATCATGAGTCTGAGGCAAGACTGCAGAACGCTAGATATAACATTCAGCTCTGCAGCTGAGCTTGAGTTGATCCATCAGCCATTTAATCATGACATAGTAATCCAAACAGCAATGGCTGACAATGTCTTTTCCATTAAAAACCATTTTTTCCCAAATTAAAACAGTTTTAATATGGAGTATAATACATCTTATTAACATTTTCTATTTAGCTTTTGTATCTTTTATTTTTACTATGACAATGTCAAATTAAAGACCAGGAGGCATGACTCATCTTACACATATTGCTGTGTTTAAAGGAGAACATTTTCTCTCTCACCTACATATTCCATTACCTTCTATCCTACGTGAGCCACTATAAGTAGCACTCCCAAGTTTTCCTGTGAGTAGTTATTTTTGAATAGTGCTTCCAAAGCTTTTCTGTTGGGGAACCCACTTACAGTTTCACATAGGACTTGTGGCTCCCAGTTGGCAGCACAGGTTCTGCAGTTGAATTTTCGTCCCACCTTGGGACTCCGTTCCCAAGGACCACGATTTAATCCAGCAGCAGTTGCTTCAGATCCTGAGCGGGTGTTATGAGCCCATTTCAGAACTCTTGTTTGTACTGAAAAAGATTGATCAGACAGACAGAGCTACAAAAAACCTTTCCTATCTCTGGTCTTGTCATTTAAACTTGTCACGATTTTTATTCTAGTCAGCATAATTCCATTTTCCCATTGCAGATATGTTTCCAATGATCTCTGAATTCTGAATCGTCTTCTGAAATGCATTAAGAGCCCATTTTTGGCATCCAGTTTTATCTGTTTCTTATTTGCATTTGGCACCAGATGAATTTCTGAGAAAATCTTTTATACTGATTCTATCATCAATTCTCATCCAAGTTACCTGCAGTGACCCTTGCTGGCATTGGCTACGTTCTTCATTTTACAGTCATTTATTGTTATTACTTACTCCTATTTCCTGAAGCTTGCCTCTGCTATATGCTTTTTGGCCACTTAACCTCATTTAGACTCATCTCTGAATGATGTACTATATTGCAAAAGTTGGAGTACTTAGGGAGAAATGAGGACTGAAAGCACCAGTTTCTTGGATCCCAACCTAAGTGAGAGACTCACTGCAAAAATGTACATTGGTAATCCTTATTCTCTGTAGTCCAGCTCAGAAAACTTACAGGACAGCATGAAAACAATAACACTGCCCATATTTCATGCCTGTTAATCACTTCTTGGCCTCATTTAACCCCATTTGCAGGCTGAAGTGTGAAAGTTCCAGCTGATGCTGTTGGAAATGGACGTCTCGGTACAGGGAGCCAGAAGATCCCATTACAGTGGGTGGCACTTAGGTTCCAGGTGGTAAAGCACCCTGCTTCATATACTAAGGAGGAGTATTTATTTCTTGACTTTCAGACAACTAAGCCAGTTGTCTGTAGGTTATATAAAAGAGTGCCCTTCTGAATATACTAATCTGAAAAATGTGTTTTTTCTTATGGCTTCACAAGATGTTTGCTTCTGAATGGAATGGCTGTGAAATAAGAAGATAGTAAGGAGTAATGGTCAAGAGGGGGAGTAGAGGAGAAAACTGAGCTTGTCTTGGAGAAAGAGAAACGCTGAAGATGATTATACAGGTATGTGTCATTTCCATTATGATGACCACATTTAATCTATATGTTTCTGTACTGTCTACTCCTCCTTTTACCTCTCTTTTTAAGGAGAAAGGGCAGGACTTTACAAGATTTACTCAGTATAAGGGATCATTCCTAAACTCTTTTCATGCTGTTCTTATTCTACATTTATACTTGCCCAGCAGCTCTCTGCTGTGTGCTCTCTCCCTGCTATGTGCTCTGTCTATGTGATTTAGCTAATCAAGGCCAAGGTGCAAATTATATGACGTAGTCATAAAATGGGTCTGCTTTTTCTCATACTTCTTTTAAAAGCTTTGAAAGTGAGGTCGTTGCTTAGTCTTCCTCAGAATAAAAATCTCATTCTGCTTGTTCTTCTACCAAAGCCTAATCTTTCCACCCCGTCTCTCTGTATCAGGCTCTAAAACCTAGTCCACAGCAAAGAGCTACTACTTTTTGTAATCATATAAAGTACTGAAAACTTTGTAGGACAGTGAAACCCTGCAAGAGTGTTAAACTTGCTTTCATAAATTTCTGGTGAGCAAGATCAGACTATAGAGAAGGAACGATTAAATCTTCAAATATAGGGGCAATATGTGTTGATCTGGGGTTGTTCTCCAAACAGTTACAGCTTCAGGAGGATAGGCTTCTGGATGTGGAGTTTCCATACTTTGGATATAAGTAAATGCACCAGTGAAGCCTCTTTGCTACATGTCAACTTGGCTGTATATGTTAAAATATAGATGCACAGCTTGTCTATAAATAGAGCATATGTGGGAAGTTGTTAACTGTTGATATACACTAAGTGAAACAGTGGAGCCTGATATATAATTGCATATTGTATTGAGTATGTCATTAAAAACATCAGTAGCAGTGATTGCTTCCTGTACTTGAAATCCAATTGGGAGATGCAGGTTTCCACAGAATTTAGCCGTTTATTGTTAGGGTAGAATGTCTGAGTCTGAATTAACACTGCCAGTGATCCACAGTCTGCATTTGTTTCCAAAGGGACTTTAAAAGCTGTTTTAAGCTTTCGGTTTCCACTGGTATATGAGAGCTGTTCACAAGGTTCTTAATGATGATTTATCAATATGGGAATTCACTCCTTCTCCACAACTTCTCCAAATTGCCTACATTTGTGTTCCCTCTGAACAGGCCACGATGTTTCTTTTAGCAAAGGCATTTGGAATGAGGTAGTTTATTTGGTTTTGCTCTCCTTCGAAGCTTGTTGGCTGTGTGTAAGGAAGTCTTTTTTGATGCTCAAGGATTGTATATTGTGTATTTAATTGGTGGAAAAGTGCTTAATGTCTTGGTTAGACATCCTTTTACATATGCTGTTGAAATAGAGACAACCTAGCATTCACCTGATTCACAGTGAAGAATTACAAACATTTCATACCTTCTCTTTTTTTCTGTCTAATTCAACAGGATTTATACTACGCATTTAACCTGTCCCCACTTCTTAAGAATGTAATCCACCTAAGACATACGCACTTTCCAAAAATTATTCATCCACCTATCCTTCCATATTTTGAAGTAGACCTATTATTTTATGCACTAAAATGGAAGAGTAATTTTTAGCACATTGCGTGAAGATCTAATCATGCAACGCTCATTAAAGCTAATGGAGACCGTGTTGTTAAATCACACTGCGCGTAACGTTCCATATTCCCTTAAGTGCCCTTATGTTTCTGAACTGGGAAGAGGCTGCAGTGGTGAAGATGGGTGTATACGTATTTCAGCAAGGATCTGTCTGGTACGCTTAATTTAGTTTTCAGGTCTGAGTCCAACCTCCCTGAATAACTGGTCTCATATGTGTAATCAAACTAAACCAGGCATTCCGACTTTAGGAAAAGACTTAATAAATGAAATGGCTGTATTCAGTTCAAATTAGCAATACATTTCTTCTCTGTGGGACTAGCCCAAAGACTAAAAACACCTGTTACAATTTGCAGAAGTGCTCCTGTCATTTGTGCTGTTAGTCATTTCTGTAAGAAATGTACTGTGTAGAAAGGGATTTTTTGAGCTTGGAGCAGATGAACTCTTTGGGCTTAGCTTTGTCCAAATCTAACTACCTTAGGTATTCGTTCTTTCCTAACCTTTTCAATAGGGTAGGGTGGGGTTTTTTGGTGTTTTATTATTTACTCTACAGATTTCAGTTCCAATTTTACCCATACAACACTGTTGTTTTCAGCAACGGACGATGAAAAGTTAGCTTTGCTTTATGTCATCTTTGTAGGGAAAGGTATTTTTTGCTTTCCCAATGCTAATCTCAACCATCAACAAAAGCCTCACCAAAGTTGTAATATGTAACTTTAGCCTTCTTTGATTTCATTAAACTTATACACCTATGTTGAGTTCAGAAAACTGACAAAATAAGAAATAGCCAGGAGGAATCAAAAAGGTGAAAGAAAAGGTCATAAAAATCCAGAGGACTTGGCTATCTTAATGACAGGTGGGCACTGAAATGAGTCTAACCGCTAATATCACCTCTGCCAAAATTCTCTGTGCCAGATGAATGGATTTCTCTAGCCTTTCATGTTCCCATATCTGGCGTCCAGGATGACCCTTAAGATCTCTGCCAGCTGTAGGATCTCTGATACTGTTTTTCTTTTTAATTTACAAAATAGTCTTTCATGCACTTTTGTATATTTTTGTTTCCCTTAAAAAAGAATTGAGTAACTCTAGAATGCAAGTCACTCATGAGGCCTTCTACAAGCCATTTAAATCATTTTTTCCGCAGTTTATACTGTATGCAAAATCAATTAAAACAGTCTCTAATTCATGACTCATTGTTGTCCCCTGTTATAAATCAACCATTGCAAAGTCTGTAGCTTGCTACACATTTCATTGAAATTTATGGCCAAGCTTGTGCTATAGCAAACATTTTGCTCAGGTTTGTACTTTCTCCAGTCTTCAAGCTAAGTAGAGTAATGCATGTTCATTTCTTGAAATGGAAATGGCTATTAAAAACGCCTGATTGCAGAAGCACCTTTAGTATAGTCAAATTAACTCAAGTACTAACAGGAATACAACCTGCACTGAAGCTCATGAAATCATGGCTTCTCCCAGGAACTGCAGTACCCAATGAGTGGCTGATGTCCATGTTGCCATGGCTTTGCTGTTACCCAGACCCAAGCAGCTTTGCTCAAAACTGTCTTAGATTTGTCTTTTCCCAACCACAGAAGAAATTTACCCACAGATCCAGCGGCATTTTTGTAAGATGTGGGATACTGGCCAGAGTCTTTCTGAAGTGTTCCCAGTCAGCATGACTGTATCTTGCCCATGTAAATACAAGCTATTTTTTGCATCCTATTTCAAATGCCTCTCCTTGAACCCTACTGTTTTATGTCGCCGTATATTTTCCCTGATAACTGGCAGTGATATTTCAGTGGCTGGTGAATGGATTCACTTGTACTGCATGCAAGAATACTCATGTTTAAGACATGAAATTCAGCGATGGCGATCTGAAACACAAAATCTAAGGTTCAAACTCAATGTTCGTTTTGCTAGATGGTTTTGCCCTTACTTTGGTTAGATTTTTGAGTGACCATAAGTTATCTTGGTTAAATACTTGTAAAAAAATCCCTTATGTATCTTCATTTTCAAATAGAAATAATAGTAAATAGGAGCCCTCAGGACTGAGCAGGTAAGAACATAACTTTCTTAGGTTCTCTTGAGCTTTGAAGATAAGTATATTGTAGAACAGGATTAGACTTACATCTATTCTCTTCTAAGCCTTTTTAAGTTCAGAAAGGTGCCAACACGGATAGTTGCTGCCTGCTATCATTCTAAATGATTTTCTGAAAATGCAAGATAGTTTGTCTAATAAAGATAAACCATCTAGCAAAAATATTTGCACAGGAATTGTGTTTGCTAAGGACCTTATGCTATGGAAAAAAATGGCTTACCATGCCAAGGGATACCTCTGGAAAAGTGGCATCAGAGGTATACAATATACCCAGAGAACAGACTTAACGATCTTCTTCTGCCTGTTCCTCCTTTAATTATTATTAAATAATATCTCAGTTCTTACAGGCTGATGTTTAGCTTATGATTTTTGAGTCCTTCAAGCAAAATCTCCTGGTTTTGCCTGGACCTTTACTAACTTCAGACTCGGAACTGACACTCATTGGCAGCGTATGTCTGGTCTGATGGGGTAAAGGGCCAGGGGAGAGAGAGAGGTACTGATTTTGGACAAGCACTTAATGGGGAAATTGGGAACATGAACCAAAAACAAGGTGGGCACCACAAATTGTGCATGTCATTGTGTAACTAGAGGATGTATCATGATTTAAGACAAATGAAGACTGCACAAACTGACAATGACCCTGGTATGTCATGTTGTCTGAGCACTCAATTCCAAAGTTTTATTAACCTTCTTTTACACCAGGTTTCAAGGATTTATTCACATATGAATGCACATACCCATATGTAATACCAAACATACAAAATACAACTCGTGTAGATTTTTCCAGGCATAGGGCTTGGGAGCTCTTACAATGAAATTCCTACAGAAGAAGAAGTTACAGCAGAGCTAGCAATGAAATCAGTGAAGGTATTGTGGGTGCCATTGACAGTTTGGCATGGCAAAGCATTAAAAAGTATTAATAATCACTGTCATACTAGCCAGACCGTTACCTAAGGTATCTCTGCTTATCCATTAGGTTTAGACTGTCAGATTTCACAGCTTTATAATAAAGATTTTTTTTGCTAGCGTGGTCTTTAAATCACGGCGTTTAACAAAAAAATCACTTTTTAATCTTGCTGCCAATGTTTTGCTATACAAATGCACAGCTATAGCAAAATATTTAGGGTGATTTCTTTTTTGGTTTTTAAAAGCTGACGAAATGTGTTTTAACTTGGACTCAGTGATTCCCTACAAAAACCTACAAATGAAAGTGCCGTGTGGAGAATGAGTTCATAAATTATTTTCGTGTACTGTTTTGGAAATCAAAGCAAAAAGATGCTGTGACACCTGCAAGCTTAGTTCAGCTGTAAGCAATAGATATACATCATTCAGAATTAGATGGTAACTCAACAGTACAGAAAGGTATAGGCTCATGAAAAGCAGTTTGGGTTGTGATCATATTTGTATTCTTACACATTAAAGACAGTGAATGGCATTGCAAATTCTTTTTCCTCCCTGTGCACATTCCTGTTGTGTGCACAACCCGGGACACTCCCGAACAGAGTCACTTTAGCCTTGGCAGTAGCCACAGAGCTCACTCTGCCCCTCCACAAACCATATATATGTGTATATAGAAGTCATTAGCATCCCAGGACTAGTGGAGAACAAGTGAGAAGAGAGGCTCTTTTCTGAGGCAGGAAGTTTTGCACCCAGCTCGTGCTGTCTTGCAGAGAGTTTTTAGAATTTTTCCAGAGCCCTTGAGATACCTTCTGAGAGGTATTCTGGAAACTCTCTTTTTTACATATATATATTGGACTAGATGATCTCCAGAGGTACCTTTCAACCTTGGCCATTCTGTGATATCCTTCTATAGCTACTGGTGTTTGTAGCACATACCTTTTGGCAGATAACAGCCTCTTAAAATGTCACCAGATACCATTATGCTTTCCCTCTAAGAGTTCTTGATTTTTTTTTTCACTTGGAAAGAGCTATGGCTATGTCTTATTAGGAGAGTTCAGAACCTTTTGGCACATTTGTGGCTATAAATATTTTGGAACATTGAGGAAAAGTTCTTACTCTTGTACTATGCTGAGAACAAGCAAACACCAGTTGTGATACTTTTCCACTGCCAATACCTACACTATGACGACAGTAAATTTGGAGATGTTCTTCTCAGAGAAGAACTTCTCTGAGAAGAGTAATCCCGGTACAGCTGCTTCTTCAGTGTCTGCAGATCTCTTGCTTCTCCATTTAGATAACACACTACTGTCCCTTCCTTTGGCAGTTTTTCCCAGCATGTCTCCTGGTTGTAGAGTTCTAGAAAGCCCCAAGACTTGCCCTGTGCAGTTGAAGAGCTGTCTTTGGACAGAGTTTTGGGGAAGAAGTTCAAGTGAAGTACTTACCTTGTTTACAGCTCTGAAAGCCCTGTGCAGATCTTCCTCAATTTAATTAAAGGAAATTTGCATTCAGATGCACCCCTGGCCTGAGATCCTCATCCTCAGGGTTGAAAAGCAGCCTTGTGCACCAACAGCCCCAGAAAAGAAAACACTGTGGGACCAGAGGCTGCTCCTTTGTCTTCTGCTCATACCCTCTTGCTGAATTTGAGTGTGTCAAGAGATATAGACTTTCTCCAGCTACTGTTGCCTACTCTTCCCTAAAACTTTGGAGGGAAAGACTACCCTAGACTCATCTTGCACTTAAGATTTATGTCTTTACATTTCACTTTCAGAGTGTCTTGGATTCTCCAGTGCATTAATGTATGTATGTCCTTTATACACATTTCAGATCTGATATCACCAAATTTTGTAGAGTATAGCAATGTGATTTATGCTTTGCTGCTTATCTGAAGACCCAGGAGCACTGCCTGAATTAGGGAAGTCAAAGGAAGGACTGATTATGACCAACAGCAAATGTAATGTCCTGGTGCCCAGACTTACAATTATCCGTGGTTTGTATCTAAGGTGCCTGCAGAGATTCTCATTAGCCATATAAATCTCCCTTTCTGAACCTTACTAGGCTCACACACTGTGGCAATACATTCCAGAGGCTAATTTTATGTTATCATATAAAAGAAATCCTGTTATTAGTCTTACATTTCTTGCCTTTAATATTTTTACTAGATATCATTTTATTTTTTTGCTATAAGAATTGGTACGCATGCATTCCCCATCTGTTTTCTTTATTGCATTTTTCATGTTCAATGCCTCTAATTAATCTCATCTATAAGGCAAACAAACCTAATCTTCTCAGTGTCCCAGAAGAAGAGTATTTCCTGTATCTCTGATTATTTCTTGTCACCTAACTGCTCACCATATTTTATTTCTATTTGGTAAACATCTTGCCTGAAACATCGCATTCCCCTCTAGACAGCCCATCTTAAGTGGTAGCGTAACACTATCTTCTGCACTCTTTTTGAGCCCTACTACCTCCTGATTTGCTATATTTGATGCTCTGGTTTTCTTCCTAAGAGGTCAATCAGCAGTGCAGATTGGTGATTCCAGGATTTCAAGCATAGCATTTATTCTTTATTTCTCAACACTCATTTTCATCTGCCATCAAGCACCTTATTCACTTATCTGTGTAAGCACTATCTGGAGTTATTCAGCTTTCTCTAGCACTTGCCTTACACAGAATCTCTGAAGTGAAAATAACACCTAACTGGAAATTTTGGTACCTCATTGCTGAGTCTGTCTTTATTCAAGCCGTGTCTTATTGAGCTCCCCTTGCTGCACACTTTCCATGCTTCCATTGCACTGGTTGCTGTACTGGGCTTTGCATGCTCCCACAGACCTGAATCTGGCTGCACCTCTTCTTGTTGTGGTGTCTCTGAAGTTGTTCTGGTACTGGTACGAGCTTCACAGTTCAGTGTCATAACTGCTCTCATGGCCCCTTCTGTCTTCTCAGCTCCAGAGGAAAAGTTACTTCAAGACTGGTGGAAAGTACTAAGGAAAATGGAGTTTTATCTCCATCACAATCTGTTGAAGTCGAGTCTAGAAGCCATCTTGAAAGTTATGCTTTAACGAGCACAATTCTGTGTCTTAATACAGGGGCAAGTCAGTCTAAGATTGCCAGGATGGATAATAAAATAATCCCATCTGTCCTTAAATTCTGTTAGTCTCTTATTAATAGCCCTTGCAGGCAAAGGAATCAAAGAATTGCCAATTACAACACCCACTTTGCTTCCACAAGTTGCATGTTTTAAAGGAGGTAAATTGAACTTTCTCTTCATCCTCTCTTCTCCCAGCCCATCACTCCTAATGAGGCTGGTGGGCTTCCATCTTTTCACTCCCACAGTCTTGACCCAAAGATAATGACTATGCAACAGCTATCAACTCTCCGTTCCTTACAAAATACACTCACCCATCCTATGAGGCAGAAAGCAAGATTTTCATTTGGTGAGGCTGATATAAATTGACTGTGAGTTTGCTGTGATCTGGAATTCTGCAGCTAAGAGAAAGAAGTACAGCTTTTCTGGGATTCGTGTACAGTATTACAGGAATTATGTCCATAGTTTGCCTTCCCACTTTTACACATGAATTATCAGAAGTTAGGCTTCCTAACTGAAGTCATTGCTATAACTCATTTGGATAGGTTTTCCATTTTATGTGGTTTGTATTTGGGATATTGTATATTTTATAAATCAAGTAGCTTTTTTTTCTTATGTGTCCACCTCAAGCTCTGTGTATACTGGGCATTTATTTAAATGTGTGATTCAATTTCTTCCTTTGTACTGTAAGCAAAATAGCAAAAGTGTAAGCAAAACTTCATCCATCCATTGGATAATGATATATGCCTCTTGGATTAGAGCTATAAAAACACACTGATTTACTGATTTGGCCCTGTATTTGCAGTAATTAAACTTCTTTTGTTTGTACACGGTTATCTCTCATGGTGAATGGAACACCTGGAATTTCATTTATAATTCCTTAATTCTCTCCCTTAAATGCAAAGTATCTTAAATTGTTATTCATATTCCTGGCTGTTAATGAAGATTATACGAGGAGATGGCATTAAAGACATGTTTGCCTACTGAATAAGCAGAGGCCTTTTGCCAGGGTAATAATTAGTAAAATGCCCCTACTTTACTTTTATTTCATATCTTCCTAATTGTGTATCAATACAGCAAGCAAATTCTCCATAAAGCACTACAGCATTCCCTCTTCCTGCATCTTCATTTGATTTTTTGTGACAGTATGACTGTCTAGGACCATTAGGAGAGGATTTAACGGAGAATTCATAACCCCAAACACAAGCAAGAACTGCAGCTTTCAGTTAGCTCCTAAGAAAGACAATGACATACAATTACCTAATAATTATTTACATGCAGTAATACACCACTGAAAGCACATTTGGAACAGCCTCTTAAATTGTGTTCAAAGGCATTGTAATTACAGTTGCTTCATAGACAGATGTTTGTCATTCTCCCTTTACTGAGCATGAGATTTCAGTATAATGTTTACATATTAATACCAGTGGAGATACCCTAAGCACCATACCGGTCCAACAAAAGGTGGCCCCCAAATTTAGAGTGATCCTTGCTTCTCAGGGAAAGCTTCTCATGAGAAGCTCAGATTAAAGGAGGTGCTGCCTCACAGACCATCTTCTCACAGTCTCCTGGGTGGCCTTACAAGAGCATATCTACCCTTGTCCCAAAGTCCACATGTCGCTCTGTAGACCATTTCCTCCCCCCACATGAGCTTTCTGGGCCCTACCTTCTTCATAGACTGTTTTCGAGGCATGCTTATCCAGGCAACCACCCAGTGCAGGAAAACTTGAAATGTAAGATCAGGTGCTTATAACTGCGCTTGCCTAATCCAACTTTGGGCTGCCGCAGTGCTATCAGGGAAGCAAGAGTGCCCTGGACCCTAAATCAGGAGCTGCCATGGGGAGGACCATCCCCAACAAGCCATGTTGCTGGAGGATCCTGCAGCTCCTGCCTAGATCCTCGCTGACTTTCTCCCTTCCTCAGGACACCTGCTGAAGCTCTTGGAGAACCACCAGGTAATTCTAGATCCAGAGTTTCATCTGTGAAAATAGTAGTGTTTTCTTCCAGATGCAAACGAAGCATGGTATTATATTGGATTAATGCAGGTAAATGTTGTTCTCTGTCTTTACAGCTGAATCTGAAACAGTTTACTTATTTGAAGCAACCTCAACAGTAAACATTTTGCTGCAGTGTGCTTTTATCCTGATGCTGAGCCCTCTCAAACAGCCCTGCATAGCTTAGACTTACAACAATTTCTCTTAAAGTTTTTCCCGCTCAGTCTCTGCTCTTATGCTGGAATATATAAGACACATAAAATTCTTAGTCCCTATTAGTGGCTTTCTGTGCACCTTCATATTCAGCTGCTGTGAATGTTCAGTAATTCTGAGAGTTTTCTGGGTATTTTAAAGCTCTTCTAAATTGTCCTGCTCTACTCTCTGCATAGATCTACAGAAAAAGTTTTCAAATTGAGATTATACCATGTGTCCACTCCTTCACCCCTCTCCCCAGCACACAGGTTATCAGTGGAACCTTACCTACTTGCACTCAGAAAAGCTGGCATTTGTGTTGGCAAATGCCAGATCTGGCAGTTGAGAATTTGGCCTTTCCAGGCTGCTTGCCAATCACAAAGGACAAAGTGGACTCCCTAATGCTTATTCCACGAATTCAGCAAGACTAGAGCAGCTCCGACTTGGAGCATTCCGCTTTGCTTACTTGCTATGCCCACACCAGTATGCCAGTTTTATTATTTTCTAAGTATTAGTGTGCATCACTGTGGAATTTCTGTTAAAAACATTACATTAGTTTACAGGAGCTTTTAGTTTTCCGTGAATTCACCAGCTCTTGCAATCAAAAGTATTTAATAATGCATTTTTATCCCAATTAATAACTATTATGAATGCTTTGTAGATATATTCTGCTTATTTGTATTTGTATTGAATTTTAATTTTTTTTCTAATGGAATATTAGGGGAAGCAATAAATCGCAGAATGTTTGTTTTCTGTCATATAACCAGCAGATTTCTGCCCATCAATCAAAAGTTATTTTAATTTCTTCTTTCCTGGTACATAACTTCTGTTCTTCCTTTCCCCTTCTTTCGTTTTTCTTAATTCTTACAACATCTGCCAGTTAAATGAGTATGCTTTTCAGTAGGTAGGGAGAAGAT